>NC_132788.1:86765291-87065291 GCF_048418805.1 Vulpes vulpes
CTTGACCTGAGCTCTGGGGTCTGTAAGCACAATGTAATTTCCAATCTGCCCCCAGTATTTGTACTATTCCCTGTGTTACCTTAGAAATGAACCCTGGTCCATTGTCGGATCCAATCCTGGAAGGAAATCCATACCTTGGCAGAATGTCCTCCAGCAGCTTTTTGGTAATGATTTGTGCTGTTTCATGTTTGATGGGGAACGCCTCTGTCTACCCTGAAAAGGTATCTATAAAAACTAGCAATACCTTCCAGGCCTTACCTCAGTGAAATCTACTTCCCAGTATGCTCCTGGGCGGTCTCCCCTGAGTCGGGTTCTGGGGTTAGACCCATGGGCAGTGGCATTGGTTAGCTGGCATGCATGACACTTGCCACAATCTGCTTGATCTTTGCTTGAGAGTCTTTTTCTTTTTTTAAGATTTATTTATTTATTTATTTATTTATTTATTTATTTATTTATTCATGACAGACACAGAGAGAGAGAGAGGCAGAGAGACAGGCAGAGGGGGAAGCAGGCTCCACGCAGGGAGCCCAACATGGGACTCGATCCCGGGTCTCCAGGATCATACCCCGGGCTGAAGGCAGCTCTAAACTGCTATGCCACCGGGGCTGCTTGAGAGTCTTTAACAGTGATCTTTGCATGTCGTATGAGGTCTTCCATCTTTCTTGTTCCCATATGAGTACTCCGATGCATTTTGGATAGGACTTGTCATCCTAGTTCCTCTGGCAGGATGATGCTGGAGACTGTGGCCCTCCACCAGCCACGCAAGCACTGGGTCATAGGCAAGCGTTTGATCCAGTGTAAGT
Source organism: Vulpes vulpes (assembly GCF_048418805.1). Taxonomy (NCBI): domain Eukaryota; kingdom Metazoa; phylum Chordata; class Mammalia; order Carnivora; family Canidae; genus Vulpes; species Vulpes vulpes. The sequence goes on from NC_132788.1 coordinate 86,766,095, forward strand.
CAGCATCAGTATAGTTGGGGGTGTCTGGCAGGGTCGGTGCCTCTGGATCGGGTAGCATGGTTGTTAAGACCTGGGTCACCTAAAGGGCCGCCTCCTTTGCTTTTGAATCGGCTCTCCGGTTTCCCCTAGCTACTGGTGCATCCGCTTTTTGGTGTCCCAGACAATGGATGATAGCTAGTGCCTTGGGCAGCCAGAGGGCCCTCAGGAGTTCAAGGATCTCTGTTTTGTTTTTAAATAGTCTTTTCTTCTGCTGTCAGAAGCCCTCTCTCTCTGTAAAGGGTTCCATGGATATGAGCAGTGGCAAAGGCGTACCTGCTGTTGGTGTAAATGTTTATTCGTTTACCTTCTCCCATGGTTAGCACCTTGGCCAGTGCGATCAGTTCTGCCTGTTGAGCCAATGTTCCGGCTGCCAATGGCTCTGCCCAGATGGTCTCCGTTTCTGTGGTTACGGCTGCCCCCATGTATCTGATTCCTTCTTGGACAAAACTGCTGCCATCCATATACCAGGTGGCGTCTGCATTAGGCAGTGGCTGGTCCTGGAGATCAGCTCTGATTCCGTGTACCTGTGCCAAAATTTCTTGACAGTCATGCAGAAGGGGGTCCCAGTCTGGGTTAGGGAGTAGCATTGCCGGATTCAGTGTTGTCGGTGGCTTGAATAAGATTCTGGTGGGGTTTAGCAGTAGGCTCTGATAATGGGTCAGACAAGCATTGCTGATTCAGTGGTCTGGGGGCTGTTTGAGTACCCCTTAAATAGCATGTGGGGTGGTAACATACAGTTCTTGCCCCATGGCCAGCTTGTCTGCATCCTTGACCATAGTCGCCACCACAGCAATAATTTTTAAGCATGGGGGCCATCCAGCAGCCACCTTGTCCAGCTTTATGGAGAGATAGGCTATGGGTCTCTTCCAGGGACCTATGTACTGGACAAGGACCCCTTTTGCCACCCCGTCTTTCTCATCCACATACAGGTAGAAGGGCTTGGTTAGGTCGGGCAACCCGAGAGCTGGGGCAGACAGCAAGGCCTGTTTAATGTCATTAAAGGCTTTATTCATGGCCTCCGTCCATTCAAAATTTTGCTGGTGCCTGGTGGCCTCATAGAAGGTCTGGCCATCTCAGCAAAACTCGGAATCCATAATCGACAGAACCCTGCTGACCCCAGAAATTCATGTACCTGGCAGACGGTTTGTGGCTGTGGGATCCTTAGGACAGTTTCCTTCCGCGCATCCATCAACCATTTTTGTCCATCCTTTAATTTGTACCCTAGGTAGCCTCTGCTCTGCAGATCTGGGCTTTTTAGCTGAGGCCCGGTATCCTAGAGCCACTATTGTCTGGAGCAAGTCCTTGGTGCCTCACAGGCATGTGTCCTGGTCCTCTGCCACCAACAGGATAATATCTACATATTGCAATAAGGTCAAATGAGGGTGCTCGGAACGGAACTCACCCAAGTCTTCATGTAAGGCCTCATCGAAGATGGTTGGCTAATTTTTGAATCCTGGTAGTCAAGTCCAGGTGAGCTGGCCATTGATGCCTTTCTCGGGGTCCGTCCATTCAAAGGCAAAAAGGTCTTGGCTCTTGGGTGCTAAAGGCAGGTTGAAAAAGGCGTCTTTTAAATCTAATACCATATACCAAGTTTTGTCTGGAGGCAAGGTGGAGAGGAGGGTGTATGGGTTTGGGACCGTAGGGTGCATATCCTCTACTCACTGGTTGACTTCCCTTAAGTCCTGGACTGGCCTATAATCGTTAGAGTGCAGTTTCTGCACTGGCAGCAAGGGAGTGTTCCATGCCGATTGGCAAGGCCTCAATATGCCCAAGTCCAGTAGTCGCTGTACGTGGGGTGTGATTCCCATTCACGTTACGAGAGGCATGGGGTATTGGCGGACCCTGACAGGGTCTGCCCCTGGCTTTAGTTCTATGTATATGGCCAGTCGGTGCTGGGCCAGCCCAATACCCCCAGTTTCTGCCCATGCTTGGGGATATTCCTGCAGCCAACAGTCAATGTCAGTCATTGGGGCTGAGAGCATTTGGTGGAGATGATATTTGTCTTCTAAACTCAGGACAAGCACCTGAATTGGGTTTCCCTCCTTGTTTAGGATTTTTGCCCCTTCAGGGTGGAAGTGAATTTGTGCCCCCATCTTGGTGAGCAAGTCCCGACCTAACAACAGGTAGGGACACTCAGGGATGACCATGAAGGAGTGGGAGATACCCAACCCATGCCAAGATCCACAGTTCTTTGGGTAGTCCATGGTACTGTTTGGTGCCTGTGGCCCCTTGCACCCATGAAGTCTTGCTTGCCAAGGGGGTTGTAATAAAACCGAGTGTTGTGCCCCAGTGTCCACTAGGAATTCAACAGGTTGCCCCTCCACTCTGAGAGTTACCCTGGGCTCGGGGAGGGGTGCCAAACCCCGACTCCCCTAGTCATCCAGGCCCTCCATCTCCAAGATCTTGGCAGGGGCCTTAGGTATTTTGTTAGGGCAGTCTTTGACCCAGGGGCCCTCTTCTTTGCAATAAGCACATTGGTTTTTGTTCAGTTTAGGGCGCTCCCGATGGGGACCAGGGCCATCCTCCTTACCTGTCCCCGAAGCCAGCTTCTTAAGGTGCCTCTGTTGTTCCTGTGGGTCATCCATGGTTGTGGCCAGCAGGATCTTGGCCAGGTTTTGGGTCTGCTGGTCGCTTAGTTTAGTTTGTTGCTCTTCCGGACTTTCTCCATTATTATAAACTCTTTCTGCTACTATTATTAAGTCCTGCAAGCTCTTCTCTCTCAGTCTCTCTACTCTTTGCAATATCTTTTTAATGTCTGGAGTGGCCTGGTTAACAAAAGCCATGATAATTGCAGCCTTTGTTTCTGGGTCTTCTGGGTTCATAGGGGTGGACTGCCTAAAAGCCTCTATGATTCTAAGAAGGCTGCTGGACTCTCATCCTTATCTTGTCTTACATCATATACCTTGGCCAGATTGGTAGGCTTGCACGTGGCAGCCTTGAGATCTGCCATTAGAGTCTGGCGGTAGACCCGGAGTCCCTCCTTACCTTCAGCTGAGTTGTAGTCCCAGGTAGGGTGGGATAAGAGGAAGGCAGCATTTATGAGGTCTGGATTTTGAGTCAGCTGTCTGTCCTCTCCCAGGACAGACTTCCGGTCTTCCACCTGAATTCATTCTAACTCTTTGGTGGTGAAGAGAACCTACAAGAGCTGTTGGCAGTCATCCCAAGTAGGCTGGTGGGTAAAGAGAACAGTATCTAAAAGCCCGATTAGATCTTTCAGGTTATCAGATAATTTTGCATTTTGGGTTCTCCAATTATATAAATCACTGGTGGAGAACGGCCAATATAACATTGGTTGTTCTCCAGTCTCGTTGGGAGGCCCCATGGCACAGAGGGGAAGGGCGGTGGAGTTGGCTGGCCCCACATTTGGAGGTGGGGCCGCCCAGTGGGTCCGTCTGCATGTCCCTATTGTTGGCCCGCACACAGGGACTCCCTCTTCAGGGAGGGGTGGTGCCCCTTCTGCAGCCCCTGGTGCCTCCAATGGAGGGGCAGAAGGGTGAGGGGGCGTCAGGTAAGGCAGTGGGAGAATCAGGTCCTCTGGAGAAGAATCCTGCAAGACCGGATAAAGGGGCCTTTTGGTCTTAGAGTCAGTCTCCTTCTCGGCCTTTCGCAGGGCTAGAATCTTGGAAGGTCCTGCTTTGGGGGGTAAAAATGATTTTAGCCAAGGAGGGGGATTCTCGATCATGTCCTGCCAGACCAGGATGTAGGGCACCTGGTCAGGGTGGCTGACCGGTTTATCCCTGAAGATCACGGCCTTAACCTGTAAGATAATAGGTAGGGGGAAAGTTCCTTCTCGGGCCCATCCCACGTCAAAGGTTGGCCATTCTGACATGCAGTTAAGTTTGAAATTTCCCTCTCCATATGTCTGTGCTCAGATTATGAGCTCCTTCCCTAGCGTCCGAGAAGTGGGAGAGCATAAGAGACGGGGGTAGTTTGTGTCTGCCCCGTTATGTCCCCCATCCACACCAAGGCACAGACAGTTATGACGATTAACAAGAACACAGTAACACAGACAAATGTTCCAGTGCGTTCCAGTGGGGCCGCGGAGACAAGTAAACCGAAGGGCTGGCTGTCCATAAGGGCAGTCGGCCCTCCTCACAGATGAGGATTTCGTCCTCCTGGCGGGGGCAAGGGACGTCTCCTCAAGACCCTTGGTTGATGGCCCGCCAGCACATCTGCCTAAGCCAATGTCGACCTAATACAGATTGGAATTCCTACAGGTAAAAGTACAGTTTAGAGCTCTCAGAGAATATGTGTGCAAAAGGTAGAAAAAGTTGAGTGCACTCACGAGGCACAGGACCCTCTGGGTGGAGTTGTGGAGGCCGAGAAAATTAAGGCCATTCCACCTCAAGTTTAGCGTTGGCACAAGTACAGTCATTTTAGCTTCGGCAGCCATCTCAGGCCCCTGTGAACAAGAGCTGAACTTCACCCGACTTCAGTTACAGGAAAAACCGCAGAACACCCTTGACAGAAAGTCCCATATAGGAATGAAGACAGAGCTTAAGAAACTCCCCCACCCTTTCCCCCATATCAGAAATTCCTCCACCCCTTCTGGAAATCTCCTAGACCAGCCCATAAAAACCCAGATGGAACCCACCTCGGGGTCCAAGTGCCTGCTCTGCAGTGTCAGGTACACTCGGACCCAAGCTTGAGCTTGCTAATAAACCCTCATGTGCTTGCATGGGTGCTGGCTCCTTGGTGGTTTCTCGGATTCGCAATCTCAGGCACAACAGGGTCCTCTCGGATCCTGGACGGGCCCCCAATCAGGGCCTTTTGTCTTTGGGACAGAAGGAAGTGGCGCCTGCGCCAGGACTTGAGCAGTAGAACATTGGGAACAGAGGGAGGGGTGAGAGCGGAGGGTCCAAGAAGCCTGAATGTAAGGGACCTCAGGCCATTCACCCTGGCGTTGACAGAGGTCGTTCAGATCCGTAAGGACTGGTTAAGACGGTGTTTTCTGAGATCCTGTGAGAACCCCAGAGTTTCAAAATTGACCAGTAGACAACCCTAGGGAGCTTTGGGGTCAAATTTGGATTGGGCAGTTCCCATGATTCCCGCTGGGTAACCCAGAGACTGAAAACAGGCGTCTCCGTTTGCAGCTCAAGGTTATGGACAGAAACAAAGGTCACTGTGAGGATAAGGACATCTCCTGATCCCCAGGGACCAAAGGAGAGCCACGCGGCACTCGGCAGGGGTGCCCTGGCGTGTCTGCGGGCTTCGGGCAGGACCACCTGGTCCGGGGTGTGGAATCGGGGGAACTTACCAGCATCTCAAGGCGTTGGGTTCAGTTAAGGTCCTGGTGATGAGAGGAGAGAGGCTTCCCACCAGAGTGGGGCCTCGATCTCCTCCCGGGTTTCGGCACCAAATGTCAGGTTTAATCCGGTTGGTAGTGAAGTGAAATAGAGAGGCCAGGCAAAGGTCGGTGGAGGCAAGCTTTTAATGGAAGCACTTTCGGATGAGGTTCCGGCCCTGCAAGGGAGTGAAGCTGGGGAAGTCGGGGACCGGGGAATCGCACCCAAAGGGCGTACATGGAGCATTTTAAGGGGGGGAGGGGTGAGGAGTTGTGTCTGTCTGAGGTGATAGGTATTAGGGCATATTACTGGTGGAATCGGTATGGGGCAATAACTGCTTATGCCCTTATATGGGGTTTGGGTAAGGTGCGTTCAGGTTTCCTGCATAGGTCCTGTGTCCCCATGGCGACGTGTCCTTGGGCGGTCTGCTGGTGCTACCTTCTGAGGTGAGGGTAACTAGATGGGGGATCCAATCCCCCTTGATCCTGCGGGCCCAACAATTAGTACTTTCTGTGGGTATTAATGAAATAATACATGTAAAACTTTTATACCAGTACCTGACACATAGGAAGTGCTCAATAAATGTTACCTCTTACTAGCTGGCAATGTGATCTTGGGCCACTGTCTTTTTCTATTTTCTTTTTTTAAATTTTATTTATTTATTCATGAGAGACTCAGAGAGAGAGAGAGAGAGAGAGAGAGAAAGGCAGAGGCACAGGCAGAGGGAGAAATAGGCTCCATGCAGGGAGCCTGACGTGGGACTTGATCCTGGGACTCCAGGATCAGGCCCTGGGCCGAATGCGGTGCTAAACCGCCTGGCCACCCGGGCTGCCCTGTTTCTATTTTTAAAATGAGAAGTTTGAACAGGGTTGTTTTGTTTCCAAGTTTTAAAAGGTGATTGTAGTCCCTGGATATTTAATTATATACTGTCTTACGTTGTTCTCTAATGTTCCTTGTGTTATTGTTAATTGCTGTGGGTAGGGGACAACATAGGTTTTATACTTTTAACCTTTGGTAGCCATTGCTCTAGAATCATGTACATCTGTAGTGGCTTTTCCCCTTGTATTCCCCCTACCTCTGCCAAATATATATGCTGGATATCTATATGCATACATATATAAATACACATATGGATAGCCTCTAAGTTTTTCTGAGATAGGTAGGATTGAGCAAATTTATGCACCCTCTATCTCTTTCTTATATCTTATTGTCTCTCCTTAACCCTCACCATAGATTCTAATTTTACATACATTCCCCACTGATTCGTAAACCCGAAGGAGGTAACCATGTCCATCTGCTTCAGAGGTACATCTCAGCATATAGTAGTGCTTAGCCCCCAATAAGCATGTATTTTTCATTAAAAAGGTATTTTTAATATTGAATATTAGTATTGTGACCCAGCTAAACCTAAATATTTTTGCTACCTACAATTGTCAAGATTATATGTTAAATCTTCCCAATTTCTTTTACCTTATGAGGTATAATAACGAATTCATTAAATTTTTTTATTTTTTATTTTTTTTTTAATAATTTTTATTTATTTATGATAGTCACACAGAGAGAGAGAGAGAGAGAGAGGCAGAGACATAGGCAGAGGGAGAAGCAGGCTCCATGCACCGGGAGCCCGACATGGGATTCGATCCCGGGTCCCCAGGATCGCGCCCTGGGCCAAAGGCAGGCGCCAAACCACTGCGCCACCCAGGGATCCCTCATTAAATTTTTTTAAATAAATGATTTGGATGGGAAAAATTTTTGTCCTCATAAAATTTAAGATTCGATCTCTGTAGAAATGGTTTATCCTGACTTCGTTTTAGGTACTGTACCAACAACGTGTGTGTTTGCCTTATACATAGCCTAAGGGTTTCTAGTTTCCAAGTAAAGTTGGCTTTTGCTGAGCAAATGACGAAATCCTTGTTTAGTTGAGTAATGGCTCCAGCATGCAATTAGTTCCTCCTTCTTTTAATCTGATAAAAATGAGCTTGTAGGGATGCCTTTAATGAACCAACAAAAAAGAAAGTGACCATCTGGAGACCTCAACATCCGAGTTTCTGATCTTCTGTAGCCTCTTTTATTATTAAGTAAAGTCTGATCCCCCACCTTCCGGTTACCTTTAACTTAAAATAACATAGTAGTTTGTCTTAATATAGCCTCTAGTGTTTTCATCCGTTTTTAAAAATGTTTTTACATTAACTATTTAATAAAAAGTGATTGTTTGAAACTCACTTTCCTATGATTTACTGAGCTGATGCAAATAGATTGGCCAAGCATGATTAGCATTTCCATTATATTAGCTGGGATGCTATTTAACACAGGACTTTGGAATCCGACTTTTCCTGTTGCCCCGGGGTACAGTACTCTTTAACTAGTACTCACCTGGTAAGGCCTAGGGTCTTATAATACAGGCTTGGCCAATCAACTCCTTGGGAGACAGCTAGAGCTTGAAAATGGAGACCTGGGTCCCCATCTGTTTGGAGACTGAGCAAAATATCCTCATTTCTTCAGTCACAAAATGCATACAGGTGCAGGCCTGCTGTGAAGATTGAGTCTTAGAAAAGCAGTGAAGTGCAAGTACTCTATGTCAGAATTAGATAGACCTGGCTTCAAATTCTGATTTTTTTTAAATTAACTTAAATTGTTCAATGTCTTACAACACTTATTTAAATTGTGCATGATAGCGTCTTCCTGATATCTCTTTTTGGAAGGATTAAATGGAGATAAAGTAGGTATACTTGTCCACAGGCCTTGTCCAGTGCCTGGCATACGGAAAGCACCCCGTAAATAGTCTGTACTCAAGATAACCCATGTTAGTGGTTTTAATTTAGTTAGCATCAAGTATTTAAAACGCCTTCCACCTGACAAATTGTTTCAAGGGAGAGCGACCACCTGCTGTGTCTCTTTTAATGTGCTGGTAAACTTCCAGACTTTTTAATTAACTTAAATTGTTCAATGTCTTACAACACTTATTTAAATTGTGGAATACTTCAATACCGGAAAATTGAAAACACCAAAGGGGGGGGGGGGGAGCCTAGAAGCCAGCAATCCCCACACCCCCCTTTAAGTTCCCCAGATCCAAATCCTGTTAAAACTGGGCGGTGAGGTCACATCAAAGGATCCCAGGTATTGACTGCTGGCTGGAGGCAAGCCACAGGTTCCAACTCTTTAAGATAAAAGCGGGGCGGGGTGGGTTGCAAGATCTGGTGGGAAAGGCCCAACCTCTGGGCTCAGGCTTTCAGGTGGTTGTTTCAGCAGTCCTTTGTCTTATCTCCTCTCCAGGCCCCCATACACACGCAAATATTTCACAAGGCTGCGTTCCCTCCCGCATCCGCTGCTTGAAAGCTCCTTTGGTGGAGGAAGCCCGTGCGTGCGGACAAAGGGGTTATCTGGCTACGACAGGCGACGCCTGCGCCCGCGGGAGCCATCCAGGCTTGCCTCCCTCCCCGCAGCGCCGGCCGGAGCGGCCCGGTAGGTCGCGGCGGGCCTTCAGCTCCGGCCACCCCCAGAGCCCGCCGCGGCGTCGAGGTATTGGCAGGGCGTTGCCGTCACCCCTTTTGGCGGGCTCGGGCGCCCCGAGGCTCCGCCCCCCTGCGCCGTCTATCCGCGCCCGCGGAAGCGGGCGCCGCGCCCCCATTGGCGGAGCGGCCCGCGGAGGCCCCGCCCCCTCCCGGCCCCGACGCGAGCACGTTGAGTGGCGGGGGCCGGCAGAAGAACTGCCCGAGCGAGGAGCGGCTCCTGGGGCCGGACAGCACGGTTGGGGCGCCAGCTTTGGGACCCCCCCCAGAGGCTGCTGGGTCGGGACCGCGGCCCGCGGTCACGGGGGGAAGGGGGTGGGTGGGCTGAGAGCAGCTCGGCGGCGAGGCCGGCCCGCCGCCCCTTCCCCCCCACCCCCGTCGACCTTGCCGGCAGAAGCTTCCCGGAGCTCCTCACGCCGGCGCGATGGCGACTGCTGGGGAGACGGAGGCCTCTCCGCCGACGGACGCGAGCTGGGAAAGTGGCGGCGGCGGGGACGACGAGATGAAGCTGGCGCTTCCGGAGCTTGAGTCCTCCCCACAAAATGGCGGCGGCGGCGGCGGCGGCGGCCTTAGCATCGCGGAGCCCGGCGGCGGGGCCGGGCCTGAGGAGACCGCTGCGGCCTCGGCCGCCCCGGGCGTCAGCCACGAGCAGCCTCAGGACGCGTCTGAGGCGGGCGCGGCCGCTCTGCTCAAAGGCCCCGAAGAGCCCGAGAGGCCCGTTAGGAGGAGTTTTCAGATCCCCAGGAAGAGCAGAGAAAAGAAAGGTGGTGCTTCCCCTCTTCCCCAACCCCTCTTTCTCTCTCCCCTCCATCTTTTCATTAGAACCTCTCTGTCTCCTCTTCCCACACCCATCCGAGACACGTAAACGCGCATGCAGCGCCAGCCGCCTCCCCTCGCTGCCACCCAGCTGCTGCGCCTGGTGCGAGAGGAAAGCGGTGGAACCACGCTCCCCTGCTCCCCCTGTCCCCGCGGAAGTTGGAAGTAGCTCAGGTTGGAAGCTTGTCCGTAAGGCTGCAGCTCCCAGAGAGGAAAGATGGTGCTCGGCGCCCCTCCCTCCCAGCCCCTGAAGGCACAGAAGCTGGTGTGTCCTCCTAAGGATGCTTCTGACAAGTCTCACTGTGGAAATAGCCCGTGGCCATGGATTCTGGGGCTTTCTCCAAGGCCATTGCATTCAGAGGACCACAAGTGCTTCTCCCTATGGAAATTTCTTCAGCTAGAAGTGTCTACTTGAAATTTGCTCGATGTCAGCGTCTCCCCTTGTTTAGAAGTCTCCATTAGATGTGATCCATGCACACTGCTATTTTCCATCACACTTCATTTCCATGTAGATTCTCCCCCTTGTTTTTGAAGCGTAAGATTAAATAGGTCTCTCTCTTTAAATTCAAACTTTAGAATGTTTTCTCTTGTATTTGAGAGGAATGGGAAGGTAGGTTCTTGGTGCAGTAATTTCCCTCTGGAAAGGAAAAAAAAAAAAATAGAGAAGTTAGCTTATGCCCAAGAGTCACCAACTTGATCTTGCAGACAAGAGAACTTTTTATAAAAAGGCCAGTCTAGTTTTTGGAACCAACATAGGAACAGTTATACGAACTACTTTTACCTTTTTAAAACTTAATGCTATATTATGACACATTTCTAATGGAGATCGAAATTACTATTATCGTTTTCTGTTGTACTATTTTTGACTATCCAGTGATTTGGGATGTTCTGGATCTAGTCAATTTAAAGTCTCTGTTGTACTGCGTGGTTCAGTTTTTCATGACTTCCTTTGGAAAAATTATGGGAATTCTTATTTGCAGAAAACTTTTTAATTTGTAATTTAAATAATAGTAAAGACTTAGAATCTTGAATGAAGCCTGAGCTTCCTTTTTCCATGTGCTTAACCATCTCCATTTGTACAACTGAAGTTGTTAGAGCCTTTTATCAGTAATATACAAATAAAGTCAAACTGTTAATTTCTATTTCAATGACAAAGCCAAGGAAATCCTTGATATGAGAAACCATGTTGACAAAAATGAAGTTACCTTTGTCCACTAGCATGAGGAATGTTTCTAGAAATATCTTTTAAGGGAATTGGTGTAGAGTTCAAGAGGATACTTGTAAAAGTCAATTCTTTGGTTTAGTTAAGATATATGGTATCCTCTATATGAGGAAAGTTAGATGCTCTCATCCTAAATTATCAACTGGCAGAGAATAAGTTTAAAGTACATTCGGGTGGGCTCTGAGGAGGTAGGAAATTGAAGCTTTTTTGTTCCAAGCTTGATAGTTTTGAAGTCCCGTTTTTTTTTTTTTTCTTTTAAGTGCCCAAGAATATGGTTTATGATAATTCTAAACCATAGATTTACCATCTTTAAATTTTTGATAGGACCAGAATATTGTAGAAATCCTCATGGTTTGGTTTGAGATGAGGGAAGTCACCAGGAAATGTTGAGGTGCACTGTATTTACATGTATTTTTTTTTTTTAATTAGGTAAATCCAGAGGTTGCTGTAAAATAGGCTTTATTTGAATGCTAAATGTGGATATAATTGAGGAATTAGGAAATATAAAACCTAGCTTTCTCCCCTGAGTCTGATGCTCCTTGGGGAAAATTTATGTTTTCTATTTTCACTTACTAGAGGCAAAGGGTTCTCAACTTTTGTCTTGTTAGGGAGGTTATAGGTAAGGAAAATAAACACACCGAACTTTTCTCCTGTTGAGTGAAAATAAATAATTTATGCACTAAGCGGCAGTTGTTCAAGTAATGCAGTAACGATTTAAATAGAGCTTTTAAAACTTTAAATAAGCAGCTATTTTACCACCACAGATTTTATCCTGTTTAAGCTGGAAGAAGTTAGTGCTTGCCGATAGAGTTTAATAGGAAAATTGAACTTTGCATTATTTTTTTTAAAATGCTTTATTAGAAATACTGTAGCAGGTGCTGCTAGTTTCACACTTCATCCCCAAATCACCTCTTGAAAGGTATCACTTTATGCACCGGATTTGGCTGGATATCAGTAGTGGTCATTTGAATCTTTTAGCGCAAATGTTAGATCATTTTCAGAAATACCTTTGAACCTTTCAGTATCAGAGATTCTTTTGCATTCATATTTTAATATGGCAGAACTTTGCTTGTGACTGTGCTTTTCCAGTGAAACTTAACATTATGACTTGATTATTTTGGGTATCTTAAATACTATGTGAGAACAACTTGCTGACTCAAACGTTTTCTTGATCTTGACGATAATATAACACCCAGAATACTGCCGTTCTAATTAATAACATTTGCAAACACTTTGTAGTGCTTAGTAAGTTGTAAGCATTGTTTAAAGCAATTTACACATATTAACTAAATCTCAACAACTCTGTAGTAGGTATTCCCATTTTACAGATGAGGAAACCGAAGTATTGAGAAGTTAAAAACCTGGCTCAAGGTCATATAGCTAGTAAAAGGTAGAATTGGATTTTGAACTTAGGTGTCTAGTAGTTAACACTAAAACTGTAGCAAGACTTCTTTTTTTTATAATATAAATGTCTTTGTTAGCTTTTGATCTGACTTATTAAAATTTTTTTAACCTCTTAAATTTAGAAATATTTAGTATGTCTTCATCTCTGGGGTATTTTGAGATTCAGAAAGTATGTTCATTATGAAATTAACACATTTAATCAGTGACAGATTAAGTGACATAACTATCGACTGGAAGAGTAAAATTTACTCTTTGATGTGTGTTGTGTTGTTTATCAGCTGGGCTATTTTCTATAGTGTAAACAGGCACTGTTCTAACATTTAACCAAATTGTATAATTGCATTTTGTCAGTAGAGGTTTCATTCTTTTTTTTTTTTAACTTTAATACTATAAGTAATTTAAAAGTAAATTAAAATTGGTAATTTGATATAATTTTTCCTTCCAAAGTTCTTGGGGAAATAGTGATGATTCAGTTTCTGGAAAATGTTTATTGGTTAATGTTTTCTGTAGGGCACAAGACTAACTGCTCATGTCCCTGCATCCATACTGGTCTAGTCTAGCAGGATAAATGGCTAATTCTCTCCAACACCCATCTTTTCCCCACAAAATTTGCAGCTGTCTTTTTGAAGACCTTGGGGCAAAGTCTCCTTTAAGGATATTTGTATGGTGTTTCCATAGTTGTACATGAATGATTGGGTTCTAAGTACCATAGATTTCTCTGTATAGAAGTAAGCAGGCAAGCACAGGCAGAATCCGGTCATCCATATAAAACATTTGGTAGGTGTGTATAAATTCTAAGTAACAGAAGTACAGTTTTCTTTGATTTATTCCTCAGGCCAGAAAAAGTCAATAGTTTTATATTTGTATTTGTCTCTCTAGTTCTCTGCCAGCGTAGTCATCATATTCTTATTTGTACTATGTTCAATCTTTTTATTTAAAGATTTTATTTATTAGAGAATGAGAGAGTGCAACAGTGGGAGGGGGAGGAGCAGAGGGAGAGGGAGAAGCAGACTCCTTGCTGTTCAGGGGACCCTATGCCAGGTTTGATCCCAGGAACCTGGAATCGTGACTTGAGCCAAAGGCAGACGCTTAACCTCCTGAGCAACCCAAGTGCCCTCCTATGTTCAATCTTGATTTAGAGATGAAACTCCATTCTGTAAGTATTATGTCCGTAGCAATTTTATTAGACTGAAGAGAAATTATTTTTAAAATCTTTTAAGTAAATATTGGAAGGAACATGGGTATTTGTTGTATTTTAATCAGCACCAGTAGACCTCAGAGAAATGAATTCAGAGAATTGTAGAACCTACATGATCCACATCCCACTCCTGGCTATTTCCTTTTCTTCCATGAATTAGTTACTTTAAATTGGAATGTGTATTTCACATTGTCTTTTTTGTATGTTTTGGTAACAGTGGTTTTTATTTAAGAAGTTAGTTTGTGGGGCACCTGGGTGGCTCAGTGGTTGAGCGTCTGTCTTTGGCTCAGATCATGATTCCAGGGTCCTGGGATTGAGTCCTGCATCAGGCTTCCCGGAGGGAGCCTGCTTCTCCCTCTTCCTATGTCTTTGCCTCCCTCCATGTCTCTCATGAGTAAATAAAAATAAAATCTTTAAAAAAATATATAAAAAGTTAGCTTGTTTTGTATATATGTTTACATGATTTTTTTGTTTTACATATACACATAATACATGGTATTGAACTAAGTAAATTGGTAAAAGTAATTGAAAAAAATGTTCCTTTGAGTAAGGAACCAAGCTGTTTCATGACCTATATTTTATATCTATTCCAACTACTTAAATTATACCATTAAATTGAATATTTTGTAAGCTACCAGTTATAAGGAAAAATGATTAATGATAGTATGGATAGTATAGAATCAGGAGATCTGAAATCCAGTTCTAATTTTCCTTGTCTGAATTAATGTCTCTTATTGTCTTTCTAAATCTGCGTTCAGTCCCATAAAACCTCTATAATCAATTTTGTCAATAAGGAAATCTTGTGAATTATGAAAGTCAACTCATTAGTCCTGTGTTTAACATGTATTTGATGGAAGTCCTGTAAAGAAAAATTATGTTTCTCAATGTGAACCAAGAGAGTGTGATGGCTTTTGGCCCTGTTAAATGCATTAAAATGAAAAAAAAAATAAGATTTGACAGAAGAGACAATAAGAAGGTAGAGCATAATCCTGGACATCAAGTTCATTTCCTTTTACACCTAACTTCCTGTGTCTAGTGTTATATATGATTTCTTGGTCTAAAATGAGAAAACCGTTTTTTTCCAGCTCTGTAATGATTAGTTTCAGCTCTTGTGTATACACACATAAATCTTAAGAGTTCAGGATACAAAATTTGGAGCTAAGTGGCCTGAATTTGAATCTTACCTGTCCTATTTATTCATTAACTGTAACCTCGGGCTGCTATAGCTGTTAGGTTCATTTGTGAAATGAATATAATCAAATTTCATGAGCTGGTTTTAATGACTAAATGAGATAATGCATGCAAAGCACTTAGTATAGTATCTGAATAGTGATAGTGACCCACTAATGGTTAGACTCAGTAATTGTCAGAATCCAGAGAACAATGTATTTGATACTAACTTTCTTAAGTTAAATAATTACCATGTAAAATGTCTGTTCCCCATTTGGATAATCACAGAGTTGATTATTATTGCCTCAAATAATGGCCCATAATAAGATTATGATACATATGTGTTTTCTTTAAGAGAAGTGACCAAAGGATGTGCAGTATAAGAGGATTATGAAGTACAAAATAGGCCACTAGGGAATGTACACTCAGAACATAAATTCGTTAAATTTCTAATTATTACCAGCACATTGATTTGAAATCCTTAAAAATAGTTATTTTTGTGGAAATGATAACTGGGAAGGGAAAAAAGTTCTACTGGCCTAAGTAGTAAAGCCAATGGAGTCATTTGAAATATACCTAGGACACAGGCATCTTTTTGTATATTTTCATACATAATTCTTTTTCCTCGGCAGTCTACTTAAGTACATTTGACATGATTGTAGGACATACTTTGGAATGAAACAACTGTTAAGTACTTCTCAGAGAATTGGAATGTTAATTTCTACATAAATATATATGATTTAATTTTTCACTTATTAGGTCAGTGGTGAAAGTAGTATTGGGACAGCTTAGGTAAGGAAAATAACTTATGTAGGCGTGTAAAATTTCATAGAAGTTTAAAGCCATATGGTACTTTCAGGGGGAGCATTTTTGATGTCTGAAGACACTTTGTTAGTTAGAAACAAAAATCAGTCTGCATAAAATCCAATCTTAAAAATCATACTTCACCCGTTTTGGATGTGAAAGCCTATAAAGACTATTTCACATGCTGTTTTCCTTGCCAAGTTTTTCCCAATTTAGTTGGGAACAGTCACAAAGATGTTTTTCCCAACCATATTCTGTAAAACATTTGAATAAGGATGTATTTCCTCCTCTTGAGCTTTCATTTTGTTTTACATATTACTGAATTGTTGAATTTGAGAATTTAAGAGGACAGCCATGATACTTCGGTAGTTGTAGGATATATTTGTATTCAGTTTTAAAAATCTTTTACAAAGCTTATTCTTGTTTTCCTTACCAACTTATTCAGTTTACTTAGGCCCAGTATTCATAGTTCCAGCGATTGGTATATGACAAAGATAGAGTAAAGAACAAAGCAGATACAGGTCTTGCTCATATGGACCTTAAAAGTCAATAAATTATTGAGTACATGCTACAAATTTGATTACAGGACACCTTTTGTTCTTAATAGTATGTTCTTTTTGAATTTTTTTCCTGCTACCCCTATTTAGTATCTTTTTTGCATCATAATTATGTTGGGTTTATTTTAGTGTGGGATCCCAAAGTAGTAGGAACCATTTATACACATTTTGTTACTGAATGTTAGTTTTTTACGGACACTTTTATGATACATACATAGTTTGGTAGATGAGTGGATATGTCATTTGACATCACATCCTTTAAAGCCTAATACTATGTATAGAAAGTACAATAAACAGTTTATTAGCCTCTGTCTAGTATTTTTAAGAATGGTACAAGTAGGACATTGTTTTTAGTAGTAGCCTAAAGGTAATTTGACATTTATTGACTCTTTAGAAATAGTATCTCAAAAGAAGTTAAGATAATATAAGTTCTATGGATACTTCTATATACAGTGAGATATAAGTGGTTCCTTTTGTTGCTTGGAGAACATTTATATGTGTCGACTTTTGAAATTTATTAGTAAGTTAAACTATTTCATGCATAAAGTGGAAATTTGAAATTATTAGGCCAGAAATCCACTGATCCAAGAATAAATAGGATATTTGACTTTTAAGTATTTTAAAAATTAAATGTGGGTATGAAATAGTTGTAGGAGGGGAGAATAAACACTTTTATTGTCTTTATGCCAGATGCTATGCTTAGAGCTTTTTCCATGTGTTGTCTTGTGTGGCATGTAGAATTTAGTGGTTATTAGGATAGCTAGAGTTCTTTTTTACGGATGAGAGAACTGAGCTTGTTTTTGGTTAATTGATTTACTCAGACTCTCCCACAAAGCTAGTGAATGCTAGATTTGATATTTGTGTTCAGGCTTGACTCCAAAGCTCTACATCTTTCCATTTCACTAAGGTTTCATAATAAATGTTCTACTACTTTATGTTGGTGTATAAGAAGCCAATGGGGGAAAAAAAAAAGAAGCCAATGGATGTAGCATATTTTATCCTAATTTTAGTACTAAAAACCAAATAGAATAATTTTATAGACACCTAAGTGTCTTAAATGTTTTTAGGCATTCATTTATGCTGTAAGTTTTTAGTTTGCTGAAGTAAATGGCCCTAGACGTACTATTTCAGTGTAACAAAATAGAAGTTGAGGATATGCACAGGTTTTTTTCTTACGAGTGTCTTTAAGCAGTTTAGGTTGCCTAATGTAGCATTCTTAAGGTTTGCAAAATTTTTACCTCTTGTCTGCATGTGTAATGCCAGATGCTCATTGCTGAAGGAACTGGTCAATGTAGGCAACTGATTGTAATTTTTCTTCATTGACTTGATTAAGTGTCTCTTTGGCATATCATTTAAAAAAGATAGCCTTGATGCCTTTTTTTCCAAATTCATTTAGAAGTTACATTAAACCCACAAAATTTAAGAGACTGCATTTAAGATGCAATAATCTTAAAATTAATGTCTTTTTTGTTTTAGCACTTTTTCAGCCATTAACTCCAGGCTCTCGAGAATTTGAAGATGTTCTGAATATTCTCCATTCATCTTACCTTGAACCAACCTCAGTAACAAATTTTAACTACAAACGTGCTTGCTTGATACATAATGAACTTTTGGAAAAGGAGGTAGGTTTTATATTTTGCTTATTGTAAGATTCTTCAGAAGCAATTAATAGCCTGAAAGTTGTTTTATGTTCCTATTCTTTAAACACACCAATTTTTAGGAAAACCAAATTATGGTAAGGAAAAAATTTTTAAATGACATCTTTTTTCTTCTAAATATTATTGATAAAGCACTGTTTATCTGTTGTGATAAGTTAATGTTCAGTTATATAAAATCTTAAGCATAGAAATAGCTTATTGTATAACGGCTTAATTATAAATTTACAAGGCCCTTTGCTCTTTTAAGTATGTATTAATTAAATGAAATCTATAATCTATATTACATCTAAACTGGAAGATAATGAAATCAAATATGTACTTTTTTTTTAGGATATTTTTAATTTTTCCCCTCAATTACTGCCTAGTGGCTGAATTATCTTAATATCACTAGTAGAAATTCTTAATGAAAAAATAGAAACAGAAAAGAAAAAGTGGAAACAAAGTGTATACGATAATAAATTTAAGTTTCATGTAAAAATTAGAATATTTTTAGGAAAAGCCAGAATGTATAATTCTGAGGTAATATAAATGAGATGTTTAGAAATATGTGTTTATTGCTTTCTAATGCACATGAAATACTATTAAGTATGTATTTTTAATAAGTTGGTGGTTAACTTTCTGGCTCCCTGAGAAGTTTAAAGCCTTGATAGTTTGATGTGATTTCATGGTATGATAGGGGTTATTTATTAACTTTATATGAAAATTTAGTGTAATGATTCATTAATTATATTACTGAACATCAGTAATGGCCTGAATACTGCATATAAATCTACTAGATATGAGTTCCATATTTTGAATATATATCTATTTGCTTGTATCTAAAAGTGAAAGTCAACAGTTTTAGGCGACATGCAGTTCATTTATACTTAGACAAAGGAGTTTTATCCTGGCAATATGTATGGAGCACATCTTATGTAGTTGGCATTGAGAATATAGTTATAAAGAAACGAAACATTTTTCCTTGTCCTAATTGAGTTTATAGTCCAGAAGTGGAGTTTATACTCATTCAGCAGAGATTTATTAAACCACCTACTGTATGCAGTGCATCATGTCAAGTAAAGTGAGAGATCCAAAGGTAACTAAAATATGAACTTAAAAATCTGTGGGAGAGGGGCAGCTCCGGTGGCTCAGTGGTTTAGCGCCGCCTTTGGCCAGGGATGTGATCCTGGAGACCCAGGATCGAGTCCCACGTCAGGCTCCCTGCAGTGGAGCCTGCTTCTCCCTCTGCCTGTGTCTCTGCCTCTCTCTCTCTCTCTCTGTGTGTGTCTCTCTGAATGAATTAAAAAAAAAAAAAATCTTAAAAAAAATCTGTGGGAGAGTTGGAATATGGTAAAATCTTCATAGAAATTTAGTTAAAATTGATAAGCACTAAATGCTTATCTGATTTTATCTGATTATTATGAGGTAAAGAGTTATAATGGAGAAAAAAATTGAAGCACAGAAATTACAGGGAGAGAAAAGATAATTTGTGCTTTGGTTACATTTGGGATTTCTTAGAAGTACAATTACTGAAGCTCTTAGCTTGAAAGACATAATAACATACTTAAGGAGTTGTTACAGATTTAGTTTCATTTAGTTCACAGAAAAGCGAAGAGAACTGAAGTTTGATGGTCGTTTAGATAAAGAACTTTCAGAATCCTATGCATTTCTTATGGTTGATCGATACCAGGTGGGTGAACTCCTTTTATAAAAAATCATTTGAAGATGTTTCCATTGTAAGTTACTAATTTTGCAATGTAATAATACACTTAATAATTATAAACTATTATTTTATAAATTAGTATAAATGATATATATAAATGAAAGAGATGATTTAGTAGGGCAAGATATTTCATTGTCAAGTAATTTGCTTTTCAAATATGCTTAGTTTTTCTCTGACCAAACCTATATTCTTTTCCTAGGATGTGCTTGATAATGAATAATTTTTCTTTTATTAATTTTATCATCTGTATTGTTAATATGTGATGGGAACTTTTTTTTTCTCCTTCAATTAAAGATGTTTAGGTGGGGTTACTTTTTATTTAAATATTTTGCCAGTCTAATGCTATCTAAAAAGGGGTGTTTATATATGTGAGTGGCATGAATTCTGACTGTCACACCTAGTATAAACAAAAATGGATTCCAGCTCTGGTTACATTGGAAGCATAAGCCAGTTTCACATTGATATTTAGTTACAAACTGTTTTATATATATATATATATATATATGTAAAATTTCTGTAATGCAGAACTTACATAGTTCAGAAGCTTGGCTTTTATTTAGTGCAAGTTTGCAAATTATCTTTTCACTTTTTTATCTATCATGATTGTGAGATGAAGTGTTTTGTTTATTTAGGTTCAAAGCATATGTGAAAAAGGATTACAGGTTGGCCAGTCCAAAATAACAATTCTTGGCAGTCCTTCCATGGGTAATTTTTTTTTCATTTATCTACTATTAAGTTGCCATTTAAACATATGACTTAATTTTACTGCATTACTTAAAATTAAATTCATGTACACTTTGTCCTGTTTCCAGAAAAGGAGCATAGTTTCAGGTTCTGCGATGTAAAATCAGTTTTTCCCTTTGTTTCTGATTTTGCATACTTCAAA
Organism: Vulpes vulpes; assembly: GCF_048418805.1. Taxonomy (NCBI): domain Eukaryota; kingdom Metazoa; phylum Chordata; class Mammalia; order Carnivora; family Canidae; genus Vulpes; species Vulpes vulpes. Next base: position 86,786,345 of record NC_132788.1, read on the forward strand.
TTGATCAGAGATTTTTTTTAAAGTCAGTCCTGGTGATTTTGAGAAATTTGGTTAGTTTGATGTTTCTGGGTTTTTTTGATGTTTTGCTTTGGTTAAATATCAGCTAATCTTTACTGTCATTACATTTTTTTTGAAAAGTATCATACCTTTTATCTCTTATCATTAGGTTAAATGTTTGGATTTTCTTTTTGTATTTGTGCTCTTATTCAGATTCTTTAATTTTTCCTCTTCACTAGGTATCTATCTTTCTAGGTATGCTGATTTATTACAAGCTAATCCTTTGGAAGCTGGGGCAGTGGGCGATGTTGTTATTTTTAAAATAATGAAGGTAATTTTAACATTTACATTTTCATATATCAAGGACAACATTTGATTTTGATTTTAGTTGGTCCTATCTTTTTAAGAGTTCAATTAAATTAAAATCAGTCCTTGCTTAGTTTAGTATATAGAGATACTTCCAAGAGTGGTTTGCTATCTTTGATCTATTTGGTTTCCTTTCCAAAGAGAAGAATGAAGAGGGTAATATATTGGTAATATCATTTAGGCTAATGAACAGTATTGTAAATACAATTTTTATTTTCTTGTTATTAAGCATATTTGAACAGCACTACAGCACTTTTTTTTCCCGATGGTTGGTTTTATTTTTATTATTTATTTTTACTGCTCCAACATTGGTAAAAGGTGTTGAATGTTACCAGCTCTTAAAGAGCTGTTGTCATAGGTGATCTATATTCACAGCAGTATTTTATAATGTTGTGTAGTTGTTAATTAAGTTTAGGTGGACTTAAAAGGTTTTGTCTATTTTAGGGTAAAATAAAGAGTATATACGACCCCATGGGTGTAAAAAGTTTGGAATCTATATTAAATAAAAGTGCTTTGGACCCAACACCAAAGCATGAATGTCATGTGTCAAAGAATGCCAATAGAATTACATCACTTTTGGCTTACAGAGCCTATGAACTTACTCAGGTAGGTGCCTGGATTCATTATGAAATCTCTTTGTCACCAAATACTGTAAAATGTCTCTCTTTATGTACCTTTTGCCACCACACCAGTCAACCTCTGGTTTCCTTATACTACCACCAGACTTAAGTGTCTCTCGCTCCTGTTTGTTTAGTATTTTCAAGAGAGCTCAAAAACATATTGTGGCTCCCCAGACTTAAGAGTAATAATATTGAGATTCCGTAGTCTAGTTCTTTCTTCCAACCTGGTATTTTGTATGATTGCTGCCCTCAACATGCCTCATTTCATTTTGAAGCTGTGGCTTCTCTTGGCCTAAATCCTGGTCTAGAAAGATCTCCTGCCTAATAAAATACTACTCATCTTTCAAGGTAAAGTTGAAGCCCCTTGAATTACCTTCATTCCTGTAATACTGTACTATTGATTTGATAGATATTTTTTACTTTTATTAACATTTTTCTAAGATGCAAATTTAGAGTTAAATTTTAAGCTTTATTCAGATACAGTTGATATACAGTAAAGTGTGTATTTGTCTAATTTTAGTCATTATGTTTTTATATGATCTTTGACAACAGTCCCCCTTATCCTCAGGGATATGTTCCAAGGCTCCCAGTGGGTGCCTGAAACCACAGATAGTACTGAACTCTGTATGTATTATGTTTTTCCTATGCCTGCATACCTATGATAAAGTTTAACTTACAAATTAGGAACAGTAAGAGATTAATCATAGTAACATTAAGATAGAACAATTATACTATAATACAAATTATTGTGGTCTCTCAGAATCTCATTGTGCTGTTTACCTTTGTGGTGATGTGAGATTATAAAATGCCTGTGTGATGGGATGAAGTAAAATGAATGACATAGGCCGTATGGTATAGTATTAGGCTACTCTTGACCTTCTGACCATTTGTCAGGAGAAACCTCTGCTTCTGGACTATGGTTACCCACAGAAGCTGAAACTAGAAAGTGAAACTGCATATATGGGGGTAGGGGGCTGCTGTATAAATAAAGTGTATGAAGTATCGAATGTTTTTTGTTTTTTAACACTTCTAAAAAGTGTGTATAGATGGATTGTTTGGGAAGAAAGTGGTATGTTAACCCCCCTGGAAATGTTCTTTTTTTTTTTTCCTTTCTTTAACCTATATTTATTTAAAATAAAATTTATTCTTGCTCCTTTTTTTTTTAATTTTTTAATTTTTTATTATTTATGATAGTCACAGAGAGAGAGAGAGAGGCAGAGACACAGGCAGAGGGAGAAGCAGGCTCTATGCACCGGGAGCCCGATGTGGGACTTGATCCCGGGTCTCCAGGATCGCGCCCTGGGCCAAAGGCAGGCGCCAAACCACTGCGCCACCCAGGGATCCCTCTTGCTCCTTTTTTTAAAAAACAGTTGTAAGTGAAACTTTTTTTTTTTTTTTTTAAAGATTTTATTTATTTATTCATGAGAGACACAGGCAGAGGGAGAAGCAAGCTCCATGCAGGGAGCCCGACACGGGACTCGATCCCAGGTCTCCAGGATCAGGTCCTGGGCTGAAGGCGGTGCTAAACCGCTGAGCCACCTGGGCTGCCCGAAACCTTTTTTTTAAATTGTAGTATAGTTGACTCTTAATACTCAGGGAGGCTTTTAGCAAAAATTATATTCACTAGTCTTCTGGGATGGCTCATTTGATTATCTTCTGGACAGTAGTTTCAGAAGGTAGCAGTAGGTTTTTCTTTTTCTTTTCTTTCTTTCTTTTTTATAAGTAGTATGTTTTTTTCTAGCAGAACTTGTAAACTGGCTTGACGTTTCCAAAAAATTTCCAGGCATTTTTAGAGCAGCAACATTACTGCAGTTGTTAGTTTCCCAAGGAAATGGACTTTGACGGACAATGCTTTGTTCATAAACTAGGGCATTCTTTTTAATGAAAATCACTAGTCCGCAAGTCACAAAATCCTAATGTTGTGAATAGGTGAAGGGGAGAGACAGATGGGTAGTAAGAAGAGAATGAACTACCTTTGTCACCTGCATTCATAATCTCTTCCACCTCCTCTTTGCTGCTTGGTCTGCAGTTGGAACCAATAATATGTTTTTCTTTTGAGATAACAAAATGCTAGATTTTGGTTGAGGTTGTGTAGCATTTTACTTTTTTGTTTTTTTTTTTTTCTATTTTTATTTTATTTTATTTTATTTATGATAGTCACAGAGAGAGAGAGAGAGGCAGAGACACAGGCGGAGGGAGAAGCAGGCTCCATGCACCAGGAGCCCGATGTGGGATTCGATCCCGGGTCTCCAGGATCGCGCCCTGGGCCAAAGGCAGGCGCCAAACCGCTGCGCCACCCAGGGATCCCGCATTTTACTTTTTTGTATCAAAATGACATTTCTGGGCTGACTTGGGAGGTTACAAATGTTCATTTGTACTTTTTTTTTTTTTTTTTAAGATTTTATTTATTTATTCATGAGAGACAGAGAGAGGCAGAGACATAGGCATAGGGAGAAACAGGCTCCCTGCAGCAAGCCTGATGCGGGACTCGATCCCAGGACTCCGGGATCACAACCTGAGCCAAAGGCAGATGCTCAACCAGTGAGTCACCCAGGTGCCCCCAGTTGTAACATTTTTATGAGGAAATTTGTTGCACATTCGCAGCGGTCAGCTCTTCAGAATTAAGCTTTTAGTGTATCTAAGATAGATAGGTACATAACATACAAACAAAAGCAGAATATATTATATCAAAATATAAAGTGCAAATTATTTTAAATATATTGGCAGTGCTTAAAGATAGTTTCTTTAGAGGTACTTTTCAATAGTGTTACATTTCTCAGAAATCAGGCAGATAAAGATTCCACTGTGTACATTTTGTCTTCCTACAGAAGTTAATTTTGCACTCTCTTATTTTTAGTATTATTTTTATGAGTATAGCTTTGATGAACTCAGGCGAAGACCAAGACACGTGTGTCCATATGCAGTTGTATCATTTACATACAAAGATGATATACAAACTCCAAAGTTTGTGCCTTCATCAAGGTAAGACTCATGAGTTTTAGACATCATCCAGAATATTATTTTACATGTCCTGCCCTGCTGAACACTGTATTTTCTTCCCATTTTTTTGTTACCTTGCAATTAATTAGATGCATGAGTGTTCATGATGACTTTTTAAAGGTCATTGTAGAGAACATAATTTATGTGGAGATACAAACTGCAGTTTATTTAAACTTGACCAGTTAACCTTTTTTCTTGATATTAAAGATTTGTATAGTTGAGTAAAATGCAGTTTTTAAAAGTGAAGTTTTATGTATTAGCTTTCCTAGAAATGGCGAGCTTCTACAAAAGACGCTCAAGTCCCATCTCAAACCGATTAAATCAAATGTTTATTAAGGAGGCTAGGCATTGGTAATTTTTAAAGCTTGTAGGTGATTCTAATTTTTAATGAATTGAGAATCACAGATGATTTCTTATAAGCTCTAATGTAAAGTGACCAAATATAAAGCAGTTTCCCTTATTTTTTTCCCATGTGGTGATTTCAGAAAAATGTTGGTGAAGTTGATACTTACTTAGAAATACTGTTTTAAAAAGCCACATTTCATGAAATACATATATATATATATTTTTTTAAATACATGTATTTTTGAGGTCAGTCTTTTCATTGGTTTTCCAGATCACATTATCTTGTCTTCATTTAAGTTGAGATCCAGCATTTTTTTTTTCATGTCAGCAAATAGCCCTGGTAACCATCCATCCATAGCCATAAGTAGCAATTCATATGACATCTAGACACTTGTGATTTTCATTTTTCTTGTGGCTCTGTATTTATGATTTCCATGATGTATTTACAATAGTGCATTTCAACAGTAATCTTTAAAAGACTCCCAGCACTTAATTATGAGGCCATACTTCTAGGAATAGTAACTATCTGCTAATTTTCTTTGCCTCTTCTTTGATTCCATCTTTTGATCTCTATATCATTTAAAACGAGCATTGATTAAACATTCTTGCTGTACATTGAATGCTGCCATGAATGCTTCTGCCACAAGGCCTCTGCATTTGCTGTTCTCTTGCCAATTAGCGGCATCATTTACACTTAACACTTTTATCAGATCTCTCCTTATCATTGAGGTCTTCCATGATTCTTATTTTTAACCCCATACCTTAAGTTGCTTTTTTTTCTCCATAGCACTTAAAACCATCATTGTCTGGTAAACTATATACTTAATTTTTTATTGTTGTCTGTCTTCTTCATGAGATTGTTAACTGTGTGAAGTTAGGGGCATTTTTCATCCTGGTAATCTATTACCTAGAACTGTGCCTGGTAAATAGTAGGAGCTTGGTAAATATTTATTAAATAGGTTTAACTTGTAACTAATTTAACATTAACATTTAATTTTTTAAAAATATTTTATTTATTTATTCCTGAGAGAGAGAGAGAGAGAGAGAAGCAGAGACACAGGCAGAGGGAGAAGCAGGATCCACGCAGGGAGCCCGACGTGGGACTCGATCCCGGGTCTCCAGGATTTCGCCCTGGGCTGAAGGCGGTGCTAAACTGCTGAGTCACCAGGGCTGCCCAAACATTTAATATTTAATAAATAAGTTTAAATATATATGGAGGCTATTTCTTCAAATCTCATCATTAAAATAATTCAGAGACTTTTATGGACTCTCTTCTGATGACTATTTTTGAGAAAAATAGCTCCCATAAATTTGGACAGATACAGTAATTTGATCCAAGAAGGTAACTGTTTTCTTCATGTGGACTTAGATCTATTAAATGTTGTAATAAGTAGTTAATATGTTCTTCACACTTGGATGAAGGACTTAATTTTCCTATATGTTACACTACTAAAAGTAGCACTTACGTCAAGGTCCTGAGTGTTAACCTTCTTGTTGTTACCAATCAGTAATTTTTTTTAAAAATTTATTTACAGATCTAACAGTTTCAATGCAGATAGAAACACAGGTAAGATTCTTTTATTTCTTTCCTTCAATTTTTTAAATTGAAAAAATAAGTACATAGAATAAGAAATAAGTGTTCTTCTTTTTATTTATAATGAACAAAAATTTGCAAAGTCTGAAAAAGGGCTGAGGCCATGTTATGATGTAGCATCAACATTTGGTTGTTCAAGCATAAGGTCTCGTTTGAGAAGCTACTGATACTATGAATAGTCCAAAGGATTTTAACACTTTGACAAAGGTAAAAAAATAAAACAAGCTTCGCAACTCAGCTTTTTAAAATCTATGTTTATCAGAGGTTTAGGATTCAGAAGACCTAGAGAAGATTAAAAACAATACTGACATTTTCTGTCATTCAGTTTCTCCACAATGAAAAGAGAGTAAGTAGAAGGTATGAGATGCTGTAGGAATTCATGTAGTTAACTGGATTTAATACAGTTGTCTTTGGAGGAAATGAGGGCACTAAATATATTGTCTTTGATCTTAAACTTTCAGATATGAAGACATTTAGACAAATTTGTTATTTTTTGGACCTGAAATAACCATGTGAAGGAAAAAATACTGAAAGAAAAATCCTAATATTTCTATTCTCTTGTAAATAGAAATGTCATGGGTTTATTTTGTTTTCTGTTGTTGTTGCTGTTCCTCTACTTAAACATTGTTTCTAGGTGTGTTTCCCTTATTTCTATCTAGCAAACATGTATTTGCTCCTGGGCTGCCAGTGGCTGAATTGTGTCATTATTCTTTTTATTTAGATAAATTTAACTACACCTTGTGGAAAGGACAGCTTTTAAATAAAGGAAAGCTTTTGTGTTATATTTCTCTGAGGTCAGCCACTCGTGCTTTTTTGCCTATCAAGCTGTAAGTATGTTATATTACAAGAAAATAGCAATTAGTGGTTGCTAATTATTCAGTTTCTTCTTTTGTTTTTTTATTCTTAAATTTTACTTTGGTTTGAAAGAATATAAATGTCTATTTGTTTTAAAAAAAATTGATAACTTAGGAGAGTTAGTTGGCAAAATGAGCCCTCTACCTTTCTGTCTTGGTTTGAGAGTGGGCTAAATAAATAGTCATACACATTTATGGCATAAAACTTTCTCTGAGTGATTTTAAATTTTAACAGTGATTTTTCAAAGTTTTATGCTAATTAAATATATATATTTTTTTCATTTAGCACATGATAGACTTAAAAGTTATCAGTTCTGTGTTGGAAACAGTTTTGATGTGGTGAGTTAAAATTTATAGACTGTTTTCAGTCCTGTGCAGCATATATTAGGATAGAAAGGTCTAGAATGATCATTTGCTATCACCTCAGTAAATATCATGGGCCTTCATAAATGTTTGAAGATTACTTTAACAGTTCATACTTGAATTGTCTTTAATAAAAAGACAGCCTTTTATCCTTTCTGTTTTAGTAAAAGTGGTATATAAGGTTAGCTTCTGGCTTAAAGTTGAAGGTTGGTGATACTGGCAGCCTTTTATATACTTCTGTGAATATATCTGGACTTCCATATCAAATCCTCTTTAGAATCACCTATAATATTAATAAATATGCTCTTCTGCTTTCCACCAAGATCCTCATATGAGTGGGGGCGGGGAGGAAATAACATTGATAGAGTTATACATACAGGTAAGGGAAACATGCTTTTTCAATTTTCTTTCAGTCCTGAAAAGTTAGATGTTGAAACAGTTATGAGTATTGATCATCTGAAACAGAAAATCCCTCCAGCACTATTTTATAAGGAAACATACTTAGGTCCAAGTGAAGGTAAGTAATTTAATTTTATTAAGATATATAAAAAGCAGATTTGATTTGAATATTTACTGTGTATTTTTTCTTATGTCAGTTTTGAAGAATGGAATGTATTGCAGCCTTTATGAAGTTGTAGAAAAAACGAGAATTGGAAGTAACATGGAGAGTTTACTACAAAAACTAGAGAAAGAAAAACTTGTGAGTGAAAAATTTTTAAATTTCCTCATTCTCCCTTAGAAATAAGCATTTGAATAAGTGACCAGATTATTTAAATTTATTTCATTTTTGCCTCTGAAAGTACCATAACGTCTCTTTGTTGCTATTTAGTGAACAGTTTTACTATGGCCTTTGATAGTCTTTTTATTTTAGCCATGACAGTAGACCTTCTGTAAGCCAGTCTTCCCCATGAATACAATCTTTATTGTATTTTGTGATGTGACAACATATATTTATTGAATACTATTTTCTTATGCTGAGTGTATACGTCAGTAAAGAATGAGATAAGGAGACTATTCTTTTGGATTATACAGAGTGATAAATGGAATTCCTCAGATAGATGTGGTGTGTTTCAGTAGACTCTGTGTCATATTTGAAGATTCAGAAAGAACAGGGTGCTTGGTGAGGTTGAAAAGAGATAAAGGAACACTAGAGTAGTTGGGGGAAAGTGGTAGGACATGAGACTAGGAAAATGTGTAGAGGACTGTGTCCTGCAGGGTCATGTAGGTGGTATTAAAATGTTTGGAAATTTGGATGTAATCTTAAGAGTAATTGGGTTTTAAAGGGAGTAGCATGAGGTTTTGATTATGTACACAACATGATCAGATCTGTGCTGTGGAAGTTTATTTGGTTACTCTTTAGATAATGAATTGAGGGGAGGGGAGGCAGGAAACTAGCATTACATTACTGGGTGGTAGTGGCTTGGAGAAGAAAGGTTAAGAGTGATGATAGAGATTGATTTAAGAGATACTTACTAGATAGTATCCAAGAATAGAGGGATAGGTCAGGCATCAGCTGTGATGGGTTCAGGAATGAACAGAAAATGAATATATGCTGTTATGTATAGTTTAACTGAAGGGGACAGGAGAGGAGCTATTTCAAGGTTTCTGTTAACCTGAGATAGATGAACTCATGTTTAAATGTTGATGGAATGTTTCAGTAGAGGGGAAGTTTTGCACAGATATGCTATGTGATACAAGTTTTTCAGTAGTTGACTTCCTTTTACTCCTACTTTGTTGAGCCTCAATTTCAAATTGTAGTCAAATGGAGGTTACTGTTAATGATTTTCAGAATTTGCAACTGCATTTTTAATGGCTTTGTAGAATTTCATTGTATACACATATATTTGCTTACCTAATCCATTGTTTATAGGTAGGAGAGTCAAATTGTATACAAAACTTAGAGGCAGAGTTTATACACTTAGGAATTGGTGGACATCTAACAATAACTTGTTAATTAACCAGCTAGAAATCTTGGGGGTAGGCATTTTAGAACACACACATGCATACACACACATACACATTCATTACATATGGATATACTTTTATATTTACATATCTTTTTTCTTCTAAAATAAAACTATTCCTCATGATCAAAACCTGTTTAATTCCAGAGTTCAGGGGATCCCTGGGTGGCTCAGTGGTTTAGCGCCTGCCTTTGGCCTAGGGCGCGATCCTGGAGTCTCGGGATCGAGTCCCATGTCAGGCTCCGGGCATGGAGCCTGCTTCTCCCTCCTCCTGTGTCTCTGCCTCTCTCTCTGTCTATCACAATTAAATAAATAAATAAATCTTTAAAAAAAAAAAATAATTCCAGAGTTCAGAAAGTGAAAGTTTTGGATAGTAGGTTTGGATATAATTAGATACTGGTTTATCCAAATCTGTTCCGTTCTTGCATTTCAGAGAATGAATATTGAGTCTTGGCAATGAGGAGTTTATCAGAAGATTATAACATCTGTTCCATTTCTAGTAGTAAGAATCAGGATAGGAAGATACTAGTATTTTCTTTCTTTCTTTCCTTATTATTTTAGGTTCTTGGAGGACTGGGTTTTCCCAGAAGTAAGATCTTACATCTTAGAGGACATGAGCATTCCACAAGGTCCATTACCTAAATGTAATGGACCCTAGATATTTTGTGTAGCTATCCCTTTTCCTGCAAACCTCATTGGGAATTATTCTAACTACAGCTACTTTCTTTATAGTCTAATGATGGGAGATGCGTTGAGGACTGTTGGGTTCTCAATAATTCTGTCTTGAATATGCACACGAAATGTTATGGATCAGAGATAGATTTAATGAATACATCACAGTAATTGTATTAGCCTTCCTTTGCCCCGGTCTTTAGCCTTAGGGCAACCCAAAGAAAGACCAATCAAACAGGCAACAGATGAGGTAAAATGATTTCTCTTGGCTTATTAAAGGAAGAAGGCCACTATCTCCTTCCCCTCCTGGAAAGTTCTCTTTGAAAATGTAAAGAGCATTACATATTAATTACAACCCTGTAGTAAATAAATAAATCTTTTCAGGAGCTGTTTAGCCCTCTGGGACCTAAGGACATCTCCAAGTTTCTGGGACTCATTCATCCTTGAAATATACATACATAAGTCTTCTGGCACCTTGGGGCTTAATATAGGAATTAATTGTGCTGTAACCTCTTGACCTTCTTGTGTACCCACTTGGCATTCTCAGGGAGATAAGGGAAATTTAATTATCCTTTTCGATCAGAGCAGTTATTTAGATAATTGGCTACAGATCTAATTCTTAAAGTATATGAGAAGTAAAAGATTTCTAGAGGAAATGAAAGCAATTATTCCCTATCTTTGTATTTACTTTTCTGTGTATCAGCAGGCTAGTTTTGGTGGAGGAGCACTGAGAAATCTAGGGAAATTTTCTCACAGGGAGATTTATTATGTGAATATGATTATATTGAGCTCTCTTGTGGTAAGGCATAAGTTAATAATTCTTAGAACTAACTTAATATTAAAAAAAAAGAACTAGCTTAAGGAAAATGATGGATGTCGCTAAATTTGAATGTTGTTTCTAATGTGAACATTCTGTATATCTCCTGGTGTATATGTACAGGTTTTTCTCTTGGGTATAGATCTAGTATATTGGATTTATTTATAAGTAAAATTATTGAATCATAACATATACACGTGACTGGCTTTACAAGATAATGCGATAATTGTTTTAAGTGTTGGTACCAATATATATCCCCTGCTACCAGCAAGTTCTCATCAATTCACACAGTCGCTGGTACAGATTGTGGCAGAGTTTTACCAATCTGGTAGTTGTGAAATATATTGTACTGGGATTTTAGCCTGTATTTTCCTAAAATATGATGAGTTGATCATCCTTTTATAAATTTCTTAGTGTTCACTTGCCTATTTTTCCTTGTGTTTTCTTAATAATTTGAGGAATTTGATACATATATTTTGGGTACTAACAGTGAGGTATGTGTGCTAGAATTTTTTTTTCATAATCTGTGCTTGCCTTTTTTATTTTACTCATGGTGGTTTTTTTTTTTTTTTTTTTGAAGAACAGATGTTCTTAATGTAATTAACTTTATCTCCCTGAATGTGAAGCACTTTGTGGCCTCTTTAAGAAATCTTTCCTTACCCCTAGATCTTACAGGTATTGCCCTGTGTTTTCTTCTGAATGTGTTATGATTTCGCCTAAGGCACTTAAGTCCTTAAATAAATAGTTTTGGGTTTGTTTTTGTTTTTGTTTTTGTTTTGTTTGACAATATAGGAACCCAACTTCATTTTTCCCCAATGTGAGTAACAAGTTGTTCCTGAATCATTTATTGAATAGTCCCTCCTTTCTCCACTAAGAAGCCTTGATTGGAGGTAGGGCCAACTGCCCCACTTTTTTCATCCTTTTTGGTTTAGGAGTGTTTAGCTATTTGAGACGTAGCTTTTTTCAAGAACTTAAGTTTCAGCTTTACTTTTTAAAAAAAAAAATTTAGAATCAGCTTTTAAGTTCCCCCTCCCAGCCCTCTCACCTTGCCCGCAAAAAACCCTATTGGGATTTTTTTTAATTGAAATTTTGTTAGGTCTATAGATCAAGTTTAAGAGAATTGATATCTTTTGTGTACTGTCTTATCCATGAACAAGATAGCTCTTTACTCCTTTAGGGTATTCTTTTAATAGAGTTTTATAGTTTTCTGGATACACATCTTGGTTATTTTTTGTTCAGTTTATCCAGGCATCTTACTATTTTTGATGCTATTATAAACAGTATTTTCCATTTGGGTTCTTTTTCTATTTGTTAGGTATATAAAAATGTAATTGGTATTTATGTTGATTTTATGTTAGATCAGTGTATGAAATTTAAGTAATTTTTTTTTGTACATTCTTTGGGATTGCTATATAGGCTTTATTATCTGGGAGCAACATTGTTTTGTTTCCCTCCTCCTCCCTCTAGTCCTTAAGCTTTTTATTTCTCCTTCTTGTATTACTGTGTAATCTAGGATCTCTAGTACAATGTTTTTGTTGTTGTTGTTTTGTTTTGTTTTTTAATTTTATTTATTCATGAAGAGACGCAGAGAGAGAGAAAGAGACAGGCACAAGGCACAGGCAGAGGGAGAAGCAGGCTCCGTGCAGGGATCCCAATGTGGGACTCTGTCCCAGGACCCTGGGATCATGGCCTGAGCTGAAGGCAGACACTCAATGGCTGAGCCACCCAGGCGTCCCTAGTACAATGTTTAATAAAGGTGGTAGTGGTAGGCATTCTTGTCTTTTTGATTTTAAAAAGAACATATCTAACATTAATCATTAAGTAGGAAGTTTGCAGTAGGTTTTTCACAGATATCTTTACCAGTTTAAAAATTTCCTTCAGGGATCCCTGGGTGGCGCAGCGGTTTGGCGCCTGCCTTTGGCCCAGGGCACAATCCTGGAGACCTGGGATCGAGTCCCACATCAGGCTCCCGGTGCATGGAGCCTGCTTCTCCCTCCGCCTGTGTCTCTGCCTCTCTCTCTCTCTCGGTGACTATCATAAATAAATGAAAAATTAAAAATTAAAAATAAAAAAAAAATAAAAATTGCCTTCATTATTTTTTTTAACCATGATGGGTTTTGAATTTTGTTAAATGCTTGGGCCAGGGGCATTTATCAAGATCGTAACATGGTGTATTGGTGTATTAGGGTTTTCCAAAGAAGCAGAACTAATAGGATGTACATATGGAAAGAGATTTATTATAAAGAATTGGCTCACAGAATTATGGAGGCTAAAAAGTTCCAAGATTTACAGTCAGCAAGCTGGAGATTCGGGAGAACTTATATGTTCAACTCATCTAAAAATACTCTCAGAAATAGCAAGAATAAGGTTTGACCAAGTATCTGGACACGTTGTGACCCAGTCAAGTTGACATGTAAAATGCACCATCATATATAGAATTTAGCTTACAGGCTTATAAAATGAATTATATTTTATCTTTTTCCGGTATTAAACTGTATTTGTGTTGCTGATTAAGAATACCAACTCCAGTGGCCCTGTGTGGCTCATTCAGCTAAGATCTGACTCTGATCTCAGCTCAGGTTTTGATCTCATGGTCATGAGTTGAAGCCTTGCCAGCATGGAGCCTACTTTTAAAAACAAACAAACAAACAAACAAACAAAAAACACCAACTCTTTTTTTTTTCTTTTAAATGCATGGTTTGATCTGTGGATGGTTATTTTTAGGAATTTTGTATCAGTGATGATGAGTGAGATTGACCTGCAATCTTTCTCATACTGTCCTTATCTAGTTTTTGTATCAACATCTGCTAGTTTCTCAGAATTGAGTCAGGTAGTATTTCTCATTTTGCAAAAGATGGATATATATGTATGATTAAGATCTATTTTTTGGATGTTGGCTAGCACTTAACTACAAAACTGTGTCATTCATATATGGATGATTTTATTTTTTTTATTTTTTTTTTTATATATATGGATGATTTTAAAGTATTCAATTTAGTGTTTAAACTTTACAGGCTTTCTGTTTTTTCTCAAGAAAGTTTGGTTTTTAGGGATTTGTCCATTTTTTCTACGTTTTTGTGTTTATTGTGATAGTCATTTATATAGACTCTTATTAATAGCTGCTGTGAGCATTATTATGTGATAATATTTTCATTATGCTTTCCCTGGTTAGTCACTTTCACCAGAGGTTTGTCTATTTTATTAATCAAATATGGTTTTAACTTCTGTTACAGCTTTGTTTTACTCTTACTAGTTTTAGCTGTTTTATTAACTCCTACTTTTGGGGGTTCATTTTGTAATTTCTGCCTTCTTAAGTTGGAAAAATGTTCAATGAATTTTGAGTTCCAAATACTGCTTTAGTTGCATTCCACAAGAGTACTTTTGTTTTTTTCTAATTTAATTGTTATAATCAGAACAGGTGGTAATTATTGAAAATTTATTGATACTTGATGTAAAACTGACATTGTGGTCAGTTTTTTAACATGCCCCTGGGTAGATTTACCCCCCCCCCCCCCCCCCCAAAAAAAGTGTCTTCCTTAATTGTTAGAAACTGGGTACACAATTCTGGGTTGACAGCTATTTTCTCTTAGCACTTTGACTATATTACCGTATCTTTTGGCATCTGTCTTTGTTGAGAGGTTAGTTCTTAGTCTAATTATTACTCCTTTGTCGGTTGTCATCTTTTTTGTTTGCTTTTTTAATCTTTGGTGTTTTGCAGTTACATATCTAAGTATAGATTTTTCATTTATCCAACTTGCTGTATATTCTTTAGTATCTGGATTTACATATTCATTTCTGTAAATACAGTTAGTTACTATCTGATTAATTCTTCATTCTGTTTAGACTTTCTAGGACCCTAGAGTATCTTATGTCAGGTCTTTTCATGATGTACTTGATATCTGAACTTTTGTGTTTTACATCCACTTGTTTCTCAGTGTGCTGCATTCTGAGTATTTCATAGCTGTCTTCTAGCTTACAAATTCTGTGTTTAGCTGTGTCTAATTTGCTGTTTAATTCATGCATGGAGTTTCTTATATCACATAGTTTTTATTTCTAAACAAGTATACTTGATTATTTTTGAGATATGCCTGGTCTTTTCTTTTTTTGGGACAGATTCTTAACTTTTTCATTAACACTTACTTGAGTACCTGTTATGTGTCAGGCACTGTTACAGGAGGTAAAAGTTATATTCTGATACTTTATGATTTTATTTATTTATACATGAGAGATACAGAGAGAGGCAGAGACACAGGCAGAGGGAGAAGTAGGCTCCATGCGGGGAGCCTGATGTGGGACTCAATCCCAGGATCACGCCCTGAGCCAAAGACAGATGCTCAACTGCTGAGCCACCCAGGCATCCCTCCTTGGTATTTTTTTAATTGAAATAAACTTCACTTTAAGTGTACACTTTTTTTTTTTTTAAGTGTATACTTTTTGAGTGATTTTTAGTGGATTCACAGTATTATGCAACCATCACCACTATTTTCAGAACATTTTGATCACCCCAGAGAGCAACCTCATACCCATTAAGCATACACTCTGCATTTTTTTCTTTAGTTCCTACTAACTATGAATCTACTTCTGTCTTTATGGATTTGTCTGTTTTAGACATTTTATACATGCGGTATGTGCCTGGCTTCTTTCACTCAGCATAGTAATATTTTTTAAAGATTCTTTTTATTTGAGAGGGGAGGAGCAGAGAGAGAGACTCTTCAAGTAGACTCCCCACTGAGCATGGAGAGCCCTATATGGTGCATAAGCTCACGATCCATGGGATCATGACCTCAGCTGAAACCAAGAGTTGGTCGCTCAACTGAATGAGCCACCCAGGCCTCCCTCTTAGCGTAATACTTTTATGTATCGGTACTTGATTCCTTTCTTATGGCTGAACAGTATTTTCTTTCTTTCTTTTTTTTTTTTTTAAGATTTTATTTATTTATTCATGAAACACACGAGAGAGAGAGGCAGGGACACAGGCAGAGGGAGAAGCAGGCTCCATGCGGGGAGCCCAATGCAGGACCGGATGCAGGGTCTCCAGGATTTGGCCCTGGGCTGAAGGCAGCGCCAAACCGCTGAGCCACCCGGGCTGCCTTAACAGTATTTTCTTATGTGGATAATACCATATTTTGTCTATTCATCAATTGTTTCCACTCTTTGGCTGTTATGGATAAGCTGCTATGATAATTTGTATACCAGTTTTTCTGTGAGCATGTTTTCGATTCTGCCAGTTATTTCTTTAAGCATCCATACCTATTATTTTATATATTATATTTAATAATTCCAATTTTAAGTCCTTGGATGTTGGAATCTGTTGTTTCTGCTAAATTTTAGAGTAGCTTATTTCCTCTTAGTTTATGAGCTTGCTGTTTTATATTTTTAACATTTTTTTTTTAAGATTTTTTAATTTATTTTTAATTTTTTATTTATTTATGATAGTCACAGAGAGAGAGAGGCAGAGACACAGGCAGAGGGAGAAGCAGGCTCCTTGCACCGGGAGCCCGACGTGGGATTCGATCCCGGGTCTCCAGGATCGCGCCCTGGGCCAAAGGCAGGCGCTAAACCGCTGCGCCACCCAGGGATCCCTTTAACATGTTTTTAAGATTTTATTCTATTATTAGATTTTGTGTCTGTCATGTTTAGTTCTTTACTTCCATTTTGCATACAATTGTAGTAGCTCATGAACTTTCTTCACATTTATGTTGTTTTCTTTCCTCCTCCTTCACAGTGCTGTTGGAGTTTTTTTGTTGTCATTTTTTGAACTCCAGTTTGAAAGGGTGTGTATACTCTTGAGGGCATTCCTGGCCAACCTGGCATTCTTGTCTTTTTACAGTTGAGCCTAGGATCTTTCCTTCTAGACTTATACGTTTGGCCTAGTCTGTCATCACCCTTTTGCTAGTCATAAGTACTCTACTGCCTGCAAATTGTTCCCTCAATTATAACTCTGCCTTTGCTTACGATGTTCACTCTATTGAAATATCCTTCCCATAATTTTGGGCTCTTGGCGATGTTCCCATCCTTCAAAATCCACCTGAAGTATACTCTCAGTACCTTTTCCAGCTATAAAGTGTATTTTTTTTCTCTTCCTGTTATTTTGTATTATCTTTTTGAGAACTTCTCTGTCTTGTGTTGCTTGTCTTTGAAGTTATTTCTGGCAAGGCAGATTGCCTTAGGTTGAAAGGTGTTTATTAACTATGTGAAGAATTAGATTCTAAAAATACATTTCATTTGAGATTAGCTTGATTTCATGAAAGGCAGTACTTATGCTACCAACATCTAGCACACTGCCTTGACAATTAATAACATGTCTTTTGAATTGTGAGGAAGATATTTGAAGTCTTTAATTTGGTCCTTGTATTTGAGCTTCATGGAAAAATCAAGTTGGTCTTAATTAGGGAAATTCGTTCAGTAATATTTTCCTGTTATTGTTTGTATGAGAAAACTAGGGAATTTTTGTTTGATTGGAATCTTGTTAATCAGTAGAGTTTTTAATTTGGTAGCAATATTTTTCCTAAAGAAAGATGATCAATAACTTGTTTTCTTCATAATTAGTTGAAACTGCTATGTGCCTGCCTTATGATGAGTAATAATAAAGCAGATTCAACTTCTTCCCTCTTCCCAAAATTCAGGTTCTTGTTAAACCTTTGGGAGACCGAGGATACCTTTTTCTTCTTTCTCCATGTCAAATGGTTTCTCCATATGGTAGGTGATTGCTTTAATTTTTACAGTTCCTTAATTTTTTTCATGAGAACATATTGCTAATCAATTTGGCTTTTTTTTTTTTTTTTTTAGAACATCAAACTGCCAAGTCTCGAGTCCTACATGCTTTATTTCTATTTCAAGAATCTAGAGGCATAGTTCCTTGTAAGTTCTTTGAATATCTAAATCCAGTCACTGATAGATACTTAAATTTCATTGAGATTTTCCAGATAACTCAGTAAGCATTTTGTTTCTTATATTTTAGAAAATATTAGGGGTATTAAGAGATATTAGCAGAATAAAACATAAGTTATATATGATTTGATTTTTTTTTAACAAAAAATTATTTGGGTGTGATCAGTGTTTTCACTAAATATTGTAATTATTAAAATACTGTTGCTTTGTTTTTTAGTGTTTTGTATTAATCTTTTCTAGCTGAGTTAAGTTTTGCATTCAAATTTTAGCAACAGTAAAAGAATCGTGCTAGGTTAAATTTACGCCATTTAAAATTAATAAAAAATTTTCACATTGATGTTAGAGAAAATTTGCTATTCACTGTTTTTAAAAACATACTGGAATCCCATATTAAGGTTAAATTCCCACTGATGGGTTTCACTGTTAGATTAAGAATGACATTTCCAAAAAAAAAAAAAAAAGAATGACATTTTCAGTTGTAGCCACCGGGTGCCTATATGCTTACTTATGAGGGTAGAACATTTATGTAAAGTTAAACTTGTTATAGTAGGAAGGAGTGACATTGCTATCATTTGCAGGATTCTCTTGCTAGGAGCCTCAGATCTTGCCCTGCTTCTTTATCTCTCCTTATATTTTGCTTACCACCAGTTGAATTGCCTAGGGACAGTAAGAAATGAAGATCATCAGTGAAATGGGTGTTTTTCCCTTTAAAATATCTTCTGCAGTTTTTATTATTGGCCTGTTTTTAAAAGCAAACTCTTCATTTATTTCTATACTACATATATGTATTAGGTTACATACTGCTAGTTTGGTTTACCATTAATGTATGAATGTTGCATTTCTTTTTGACAACGTGTAGATGTGTATTTGATTCTTGATGGCTAACGTGATTTGCTTTTTTGTTTGTTTACAGCACAAAAAGGTTCAACTAATGCAGCACCACAGAAGAGACACGAGAGCATGACAGATGTATTAAAAATAACTCAGTTTTTACAGTTTGCTTTGATTCAGTGTCGAAAGGAATTCAAAAATATAAATACTATAAATTTTCATTCTGTTGTTGAAAAGTATGTAAATGAATTTTTTAAACGAGGTTTTGGTTCAGGTAAACGAGAGTTTATCATGTTTCCGTATGATTCACGATTAGATGATAAAAAATTTTTATACTCAGCTCCAAAAAATAAATCCCATATTGATAATTGTTTGCATGCCTATATTTTTCGGCCTGAGATGTATCAGTTACCAATTTGTAAATTAAAAGAGCTTTTTGAAGAAAATAGAAAACTTCAACAATTCAGTCCACTATCAGACTATGAAGGCCAAGAAGAAGAAATGAATGGTACAAAAATGAAATTTGGAAAACGAAATAACTCAAGGGGTGAAACTATTATACCTAGAAAGCAGAAGTCTTCTCATTCTTTGGATTATGATAAGGATAGAGTCAAAGAATTGATTAATTTAATTCAGTGTAGGAAAAAAAATGTGGGTGGGGACTCAGACACAGAAGATATGAGAAGCAAAACTGTCTTGAAGAGGAAGCTTGAGGACCTACCTGAAAATATGAAAAAGCTCGCCAAAACCAGTAATTTATCTGAAAATTGCCATCTGTATGAAGGTAAAAATATCAGGTTGCTTTTGTATAGTATAAAAAATAACCAAAAATATAATAAAGTAGTTTTGTCCTTTCCCCTAGTACAGGGCTCTGCAAATTACAGCCTCAGAGGCAAATCCAGCCTGTCCCTTGTTTTTATAAAGAAAATACGTCAGATTTCTGAATTGTGTAGTTGAGGCTAATATGAGGAAAATAAAGTATGCTCAGCTATTATCCTATTAATTGGAGTTCTTGGCCTTATATCCCTTTAATTTTATGGTTGGAAAAGTACATTGAATATTGGGTTTTCTTAGCATATTGCTGTGAAAAGGAATCTTCTGAGTTTTAAAATCAGATTTCTTAGGGGTATACAGATTTTTTCACATCTCAGGAGCTCAGTAATATGTTTGCCTTTTTCTTTTTTCTGTTTTTCTTTATTTTGTTTTAGTTGACAGTAAAAGAAATGGGAGACCCTTCTCTTAAAAGAGTGTGTTTCATTATTGCAAGTACTCTAAAACATTTTTTAATGTTTTAAAATAAGCATGAAATGTGTTCTTTGAGTTCAGGGACCTTGTAATTTTGTGCTGCTGCTGTTCTTGTTTATGGCAGATCTTAGTATTCTATTTTTGTTTCTTACTAAGCAGTTTAACTTGTATATGTTCAAATTCAGTGTGTCTCAGAAAAGACTAGGTTAAATCAATGTTTTTATTATACTGTTTTCTGAGCAATTGGTGCTTGTGTCCTCAGTTACTTTTCAATTATCTGTTCTCCTTTACTTCCTCTCTTTCTGCACATATGATAGCCACTAGCCCCATGTTGTTATTTACGTTTAAATTAAAATTAAATAAAAATTCATTTCATGCACTATATTGAAACATTTTAGAAGCCGTACCACTGTATTGGAATAGCAAAAATGGGGAACATTTCCATCATTATAGAAAGTTCTATTTGACAGGGCTGTGTCTTCAGTAACTTTTAAGTGTTTTTTTTTTTTTTCTTCACGTGACCTGTGTTCGCTTTTTCTTTCCAACATTTTCCTCTTGCTCTTACCTCTTGGGTGGCTTTCCTGGCATCTGTCACCCATTTCAGTATCATGTTCTTCAGTCTCAGCTTTGTATTTGTCTTTTCAAAGGTATTTTTATAGACCAGCCAGTTCCACCTGGGTAACCATGTTTCCCACCCTTTTTTTTTTTTTTTTTTTAAACATATTCCTTGATTAGGGTTCATATCTCTCCTTGGAATGTCATGGTCAGCCCTTTACACTTCTTACTTCCTGAAGCGTCTTTCATTTCTCTCAAGCCTCATATCTCCGCGGTTCAGATCCCTCCCTAGCTTTCTGGCTGTTCTGCTTCTTGATGGTTTTTATTTCCTTTTGCTTCCGCCATGCTGAACCTGTTGATATTTACTGATCTGCACTGTCTTAACACTGTTGACCTGTGTCTTGAGAATTAAGTGCTTACTATGTGCCAGGTGCTGTACATACATGGACTCAGTTCAAGTGGTAGACGTTATTATTCTTAATTTACAGATGAGAAAACCCATCTCCAAGAAGTTGAATAATTATCCCTAAGGTTATAACTTAGCTGTGTCTGGCTCTAAAACATTGTTCCTAAACTTGGCTGTATTTACTAGCACTGAGAACATAATGGTCAAGATACTTAAATTTTAGTACTATTTAAGCTGATAATTGGCTAATTTTTTTATGTGTGAAAAAATAGTTGTAGGTGACCACAGGTTTTATCAATAATTGAAATGGTGGGAAAACTGTACTAATAGGCCAAAGGAGAAGTAGGTCAGGGGAGAAGGGGGAGATAGGTTAAACTGGAACTGGTGACAGACTTGCATTTATAGGTGTTCCTCATTTGTGTTTCTTTTTAGTCATTGTATATACTTTTGATTTTTGAAAATAGAGATTTAAAGGTTGGTTTCTAACTTTTAAAATACCCTCATCTTGATTTGCTAGTAAATCCACTCATTTCATAAGAGGTAGCCTATCTTCACTACCCCCTTTTACATTAATTTTTTCGAGATCTGACTTCTATATATATATATGTACCCTTTTTAAAGGCACAGTTTAAAGATGAATTTTGATAGCTAGTTGCTACCACATCAACATGTAGAACATTTTCATTACCCCCAGATTTGCCTTGTACTCCTTTGTAATCTCACCCCACCCCACCAGTGATCTGCTTTCTGTTTCTATATAATAGTTTTTCCACTTCTGTGATTTTATAATTCATATAGTGGGAATTATATAGGTTATACTATGCTGTTTCCTTTTTTTTTTTTTTTGCCATGGTACATTATACCCTGCATAAATTGGAAATCATTGGAAATCCTGACATCTATCTAGGCTTTATCCCCCTTCAGCATTAAAAGGCACATGACTTTCTGAATGTTTTTTCCCTTTGCAGGTTTTAATATAGTGATTGTACAGAGTACCCAGATTTATACCTGCTTGTAACCATGTCTTAACATGTTTTCTTTCATAGTGTTTTTTGTCTTAGTGCAAGTTTGGTATAGATTTCTTGAGGATGATTTTGTATCTCCAGTATCTTAGCATTGTTATGAAATTAACTGAGTCATTCAAGATAAAGTTTTAGATTATAAGTATCAGTTATCTTAAAGACAAAATCTAATAGGCATAGAGGAGATAGAAATCAAGCCATATTTTTGAGGTTTTTTTTAGTAGAGTTCAATGTAATCTGCATATCCTCCTAACACTTTGCAAAAGAAGTACAGATATTTTATCTGTTTTCAAGTCAGACAAAACTAGGATTAAACTGATTGGGATTTTGGTAGTAGAGTTTAAGGTAACTATAGCACAGGTATTAATATATATTACCCATACTACCAACATGGTATCTGAGCTCTTTTCTCCATTAATACAATTTTCAAATTATGAAAATAAACTTTCATTTATGGGAATTTTTAGCTATGCAAAATTGTAGAATCAGTTATATTTGTAAAGAAAAGGATGAATATACTTCTATAATCTAAGCCAGTTGTTGCCCATAAATATCTTATAGTTAATCTTTAGGTATATTTGATTTTTAAGTTTTTATGCTAGCATTCCAAACTTAACTTTAAAGATAGTTTTTCTTTCTCTTCCCCTTCAGAGTCTCTGCAGCCTATTGGCTCTCTTGGGCATGATGCTGATTTGAGACAGCAGCAGCAGGATACCTCTAGCTCTGGTGTTGCTGACATCCATCGGCTATTTAATTGGCTATCAGAAACACTAGCAAATGCACGTCATTCTGATGCATCCTTGACAGACACGGTTAACAAAGCCTTAGGATTGAACACTGATGATCACTATGAAGAGCTGAGGCAAAAGCATGAGTATGAGTTGAACTCTCCAGATAAGAAAGAATATGAGCAGCCTACTTGTGCAAAAATTGAAAATGTGCATTTTAAGGGTACTCAGAGCCCATTGCTAGAAATTGATACATCATTGTTAAAATATCCTGTTGCTCTTTCTACCAGTGAAGCAGGCACTGACCATAAACTACATTTGAAAGAAGTAAGCCTATGTCTTTTGATTATCTTTGTTGCTTTTGTGAATGTATGTCTGAAAGAGGACGTAGGTGTGGTTCAATGGGGTTTTTTCCCTTTCAAAAAGAAATAAAATACACATTGCAATAAAATTATCTTTCCAGGGTAGTTAGTACTTCTAAGTTATTCCTTGTTATAAAGTGTAAGTGCAGAAGTAGCAGTTTTCCTTCCAGCTTATAGGATTATGTATACTAACTTATATATAGTTAGTAAAATTGAATCCTCAAAAGATTGGCTTTCTGCTGGCAGTACTAGAACCCAAAAGTGAGGTTGATAAGGTGACCAAAGCCAGTGTGTCACTATTAAAAATAAGATTAGGTATTTCGTATTTTTCATGCAAATGGGAATGGAAAGTGACAGGACATCCAGTTTATGATACGACGTTGGAGAGTACTGATCCCTAGCTAAGAAGCGGTTTTGTCTTCCCCAGAGAGTGACTGCATCTCTGGGTAATAACAAGATGGCACCATTTTCCTAGGGGCTTATTTTTAATTTACTGTTCCCTCCTATTTCTCCTCCTTGCCTTTGAATAAAAGTCATATGCACGTGCCCAGACTCTCCATTTAGTTTTAGGATATTTTAGGGGGAGGATGATGGCAGGAGACTCACTTAGGGAAGTATGTAACTTATGTAACTTATATTAATGACATTTCCTGGCATATTTAATATTCTAAATTGGGTCAATGGCAGCGTGGGCTGAACCCCACCCACTGCCTTTTTTGTAACTAAAGTTTAATGGAACACAGCCATGCCCATTTATTTAGGTATTGCTTCTGGCTGCTTTTGCCACTACAGTGGCGACTTGAGTATCTGGCCCACAAAACCAAAAATATGTGGTGCTTTACTAATAAAAACTTACCTGCTCTAAATCAACATCAAATTATGTTTTGAGGGAAAACATGTTTTAATTTAAGACTAGAGTATTTTAACTTTGCCATGCTGATTTTACTCCCTTGTAATGTTTAGATTGAAGGTTGTGGATTTGCTAACAAAAAAACAGAACATGTGACTCTTGGTCTCAGGGTTGTGAGTTCAAGCCCCACATTGGGTTTGGAGCCTACTTAAAAAGAAAGTTTTGTTTTGTTTTTAAGAAAGTTGTTTATTCTGGACATAAAAATGAATCGAAAAGAAAGCTATTGAATATGTACTCTAATTTTTAGGATCCAAATTTAATTAGCATGAATAATTTTGAAGATTGCAGTTTGTGTCCCGCTGTTCCCATTGAACATGGATTCCGTAGACAATCTAAGTCAAACAATGTTGAAGAGACTGAAATACATTGGAAACTGATTCCAATTACAGGTAAGAAAAGTATACTGGGACTTTGGTTGGCTTGGTTTTACTGAGGGAGCAGTTTCCTGAAGGGCTTCATCTTTTCTAGATTCCATTCTTGGGTTACTAGGTGGCTCATCTTACTTGGCTCTGACATCTTCATATCTCATTTTGAGCAGTTTAGAATTCACCTTGATTATTGCTGGTTTGGTCAACATCAGCAAGTATCTGCAAAACAGCCTATGAAAGCAGAGGGATTTAAAACATACTTAACCTTCCCAATGCAGTTTAGCATGCAGACTTCCAAATGAAAATTGTTGGCAGAAATTTGAATTTCTAATAAGGTAAAGTAGTGACAAAGATGAAATGATGGTCTTTGGGGAAGCGGACTAAATGCAGTCTTCATTAGAGTATACTTCATAACAAGCTATCATCTAAGAAGTGGTCATGTTGAGGTTCATCTATTTGAAAAAAAAAAAAAACTTCATTTCTTAATACTGGGTTATATTCGAGAAATTAGATCATCATAGAGTGTGGCCTGAAATGATCAAATGCAAAAATCCCTAGAAAGCTTATTGGATCATGGGGCAAGACTAGGTTAGCAAATGTTGAAATATCAATTTGCATTGTTCTGATTTCTCTGTGCAAACACATACATATACACATACACATATGTACATACTCTTACTATTCCAGTTCTTTGTTAGCTAAGCATTTTTTAAAATATTCCCAGGGCACATCTTTTCTACTCCTAGATTTTTAAAAAGAAAAAAAAAATAACTTTTGCTAAAAGACTGGCTTGTGACCTAGAAGTTACTGAGACTTCCAAGAACTTTGAGAATAATCTCTAAAACTTGATGAGTTTCCAACGGTGTCAGCACCATTCTCTACTTAGTTACCTTACCAGAAGGGGCAAGAGACCTAGAAGTGATGGTAGAGAAAAGTAACTGGTACTTAGGGAGCTGGAGGTGTTGGCTTGAGTGGGAAAAACAGAATAAGAAAGTAGTCCTACAAATGATTATCGTAACCATTCCTCATTTAGGCAGCTTCATAGTTGATGTTCAGAGCCATTTGAAGGCATAGCTTCTAGGTGTTGATGACTCCATCATCACCTGAATGGAAAGGGAAGCAACTTCCTATTTCTGAATGACCCTTCTGGATTATTGTAGGCAAAAGGTGGAATACTTGGATTTGTAGCATTTGGGTTTGTCTGAAGGGTGTTTAATAGTTATCACCAATATCTGAAGAGAGTCTACAAATCTAACGGATGCTTTCCCTCAGGAGGGAATGCAAGAAGCCCAGAAGACCAGCTGGGGAAACACGGTGAGAAACAAACACCAGGTGAGAAGGCTCCCTTTGCTTTTCCTCCCACTGTGCCCTTCTTCAGAATTGCTACGTGCATTTCTAGTTCTCTATCAATAGGCATCATTTTAAGTTCTGTTTATTACAGAAAATTTGGACAATATCATATTTGCATTTAAAATCATTATCTGATTTGCATCAAATATTCTTTTACAAAGAATGTGTTTAAAGAAGTCACTGAATATTCACAGAAGTTAAGTTTTCTTCACCTGTAGTGATTCTGTCTGATATGATGACTTGGGAAGACTGGAGTATTTTTCTTAATACATTTCTATAGAATATCCTAAGAAATAGTCTTCAAGAAGTGATGCCGTTTATCTTTCAGGTTATATATTCCTTATCTCCTTATCTTGAATTTTTTTACCCAATTCTTATTATTTAAATAAGGGTAGTATAAATAAGAGACTAGGAAACTCTGGGACTCCAGAAACAGTTACAGATGTTGCTGATGAGCTAGTTGCTGGTGGTTCCTAGAAGACTTTTTCTTTTGTCTGAGTTGTCAATTCAACATCTCTGCAGATGGTCATAGACCTTGTTTTCTTGCTTTGGGTTTGGTGGTGGGCCTTTTTTGTTTTTATTTTGTTGTATCCTACTCTTTCAGAAATCTTAAGTGGTAGTGGATCCCCCACACACAACCCTTAATTTGGAAGGAAAGCTGAGTGGCTTAGTTTTAGTAGATATTTATGGTTTTCCTCTCTTTGGGGAATTAAAAAAAGACTGAATAGTTTTCTTCAAGAAAATCTTTGTCTCCTAGGAAAAATGACCCAAAAAGGCAAAACAGGAACAACAGATAGATGACATACAGGAAAGTGCATAAATCTTTAGTACACAATTCAGTGGATTTTTACATGTATATAGACTTATGTTACCATTACCCAAATCTAGATGTAGAACATGTCCAACATCTCTTAAATTTTCTTCTATATCCTTCCTGTCAGTACTCTCCCTGACCCAACAGTAACCAGTAATCTCTTTTACCATAGATCAGTTTTACCTGTTCTTAAATTTAAGATAAATGGAACCTATACACGTCCTGTTTTACTTTTGGCTCTTTCACTCAACAATTCTTCAGGGATTCATCTATTTTGTATCTGTCAGGAATTCTTTCTCATTAGAAGCAGCCAGGTATCTTGTTTATGCTTCAACATGTGCCACTGGCATCTGCAGTCCTCTCTTATTTGGTATACCATCTTTATATTTTGTGATTGAAAATGTAAATACATGAATGATGCTGCCTTTAGAGAACCCATTATTCCCCTTTTCACTTAAGTCAAAGTACTGCAATGCTTGAATGACAGTAGAAAACATGCATTATGGATATTGATGGGTGTTTCCTTTAAAACGTTTATTGAAGACAATTTATAAAATACAGTAAATTTTAGTGATTAGAATTTCATAGGGGAAATTTGTGCAAAATAGAATTAAAATTAAGTAATGGTAATTTGCATTTTTAAAAGGGATTCCCTAGATGGATGTAAACTCTATTCAGCTTTAAAAAAAAAAAAATCCCTTTATCTGTAGCCTTTCAGGTGTAAGCTTATTGGTATGAACTACAGCTATACATTTTGGGAGCAGGTATTTCATTCGAAATAATACATAATCGGAGGTTTAAAAATTATAGGTGGTCCTCCCCAGCCTTTTTGTTTTACAAGGTACAATTTAAAATGTTTTATTTAATAAATCAGACATTTGATATGGTACATAACTCAAGAAGTACAAAAATATTTCAGAAAGTAAAATACTTCAGGAATTCTTGCAGCCCTAGCCCAGACACCTAGTTTCTTTGCATGGATCAACATCTATTATAAGTTTCTTATGTATCCTTCCAGACATTTTATGTGTGCACTAAACCCCATGGTGCAGATTTAAGAAGGATGTTCTATATTTCAGTTACTTTATGGAATTTGGATTTCTGGTTTATCAGTTTCACACAGTTTTAATTCTTACATTGGTACATTGGATATTTTGGTTCCCTACTCTTCTCCCACTCATAGACCTGTTGTGGTCTTTTTAATTGCCAACAGGTACCTTTGCAATAGTTAATGGGAAGGAGTGGTTCATGGTAACTACCAGGGTTGGTGGAGAAATGTTATAAGCTGACTGCTGCTGAGGCTGTTAAGAGCCTTAGGAAAGTGTGAATGTGAGGAAACCCCAAACTGAATTTGTGTGGAGAGAGCATGTGGCCATATCTGGGTGCAAAACTTAAATAGGGAATTTACTATACCTTTAAAGTACTGTAATTTTGAAAACTATACTTGTACCTGCAACTTCCTGATATAGAGGTACCTTTTCATAGACCACAACAGTGATTTGTTAGGAAATATTGGCTAAGATCTAAGAAAAATTAATTTAAAAAATAGAATAATATCATCTAGGCAAAGATCACAAATTTTTTTCTTAAAATATTACTATATATTGCCATTAACCATATTTTCCCCTTTTTTTTAAAAGGGACTTAAGGGGGACGCCTGGGTGGCTCAGCAGTTGAGCAACTGCCTTTGGTTCAGGGCGTGATCCTGGAGTCCTGGGTTCAAATTCCGCATCAGGCTGCCTGCAGGGAGCCTACTTCTCCCTCTGCCTGTGTCTCTGCCTGTCTCTCTCTCTCTGTGTGTCTCATGAATAAATAAATAAAATCTTATAGGGGGGGTACTTATGGGTATCTATTTTGAAATGTAGTTCTAAAAACATATTGTGTTTGGATTTAGAATTTCTGGGAAAAAGGTACAATCTGTGGATTGAGCTAGTTGTCAAAAGTCAAAGTTACAGTTCCATTAACATCAGGTAGCTGAATGACCTCTTCATCTCAAGAGTATTACTGTTAATGCAGATATGAAATATGTTCTCTTTCATATTATTGAACCTTTTTTATCCCCCTGATAGATCTATCTGGGAAGCAGAAATAAGCAAATGACTTAATTTGTATTGATGCCAAATTGGCACATGTTCGAACACTTCAGAAGGAATCAAAGAAAATAACATCCAAACTTGTTACTCTAGCTACTGAAATCCAGAGACCAGGCTTAAGTAGGGCACATAGAAAATGGGGTTCATAACCATCATTTGAGATTTTTGTTCTGCCCACCAATGCGTAATTAGTTTTAAATATATACTTTGATCTGACATTCTTATTTATGAATTTGTATTTTCAGATGTTATTTTTTTGGATTGCTCTTATAATAATGAACTCTTCCTATATAGGTATGAAATCACCAGAAGAACAGCTGGTGTGTCTGCCACCACAGGAGGCCTTTCCTAACGACCCCCGAGTAATAAGTAGACAGAGAAGTTCTGATTACCAGTTTCCATCCTCTCCATTTACAGACACACTAAAGGGCACCACTGAGGAGGACGTGTTGACAGGTCAGGTGGTGACAGTGGAGGAGCAGTGTGTGCCAGCAGCAGAGCCGCCCACAATGAGTGAAACCACAGAGAGGACAGTGTTAGGAGAGTACAATCTCTTTTCTAGGAAGATAGAAGAGATTTTGAAGCAAAAGAATGTTTCATATGTCAGTAGAATTTCCACACCTATTTTTTCAACACAAGAGAAGATGAAACGGCTTTCTGAGTTCATATATTCTAAGACTTCCAAAGCTGGTGTACAGGAGTTTGTAGATGGCTTGCATGAGAAACTAAATACTATTATTATCAAAGCATCAGCCAAGGGTGGGAATTTGCCACCAGTCAGTCCTAATGATTCTTGTACTAAGATAGCATTGAATCCTCTGGGAAAGCCTGTCTTACCAGTTTCCTCAAGTGACTTCAACAACAAACAACTCCTTGAGCCACTTTGTAGTGATACTTTGAAAGACACCAACTCCAATGAGCAGCATTCCTCAACAACTTTGGGTTTAACTGAAGTAGAAGTGAACCAGCCACAGCATGTCACAGAGCTGATGTTGACTTCTGATCATACTGTACCTGGTGATACTGCCCGGGAACCCGTAGAAAAAGAAACAACAAAATCTCCCAGTGATGTAAACATTTCTGCCCAACCAGCTCTTTCAAATTTTATAAGCCAGTTAGAACCTGAAGTATTTAACAGTTTGGTTAAAATCATGAAAGATGTCCAGAAAAACACTGTGAAATTTTATATTCATGAAGAAGAAGAGAGTGTGCTCTGTAAAGAAATAAAGGTAACTAAATGAGAAGGTAATAGTCATGCTGTATAAACTTGTCTTGTTGGGCCTGATCTCTATAAAATGGAAATTTTGTTTTTAAATGTTGATCATATATTTTCACAATTTAATACAGTGTATTAAGACTAATTAATAGCAAGTTTAAATTTAGAACCTGTGACCTAATTTAGAATCTTGTTTTATCCAGTGATTTTAAAGACGATTTGTATGTACATTGCAAACCTTAAAAAACTTTTGATTCAAATATTTTTTTAAATGTTTTTTTACTTGGGTTTTTAACAGGAAAGATATAGAGAGGTAGAAGAAGCTGTTAGTGTTTACCTCTTGGGTTTTTATCAATCAAATAGAAAAAACTGTCCAGGGATGACCTAATGGTGATATATATAATTTTTTGGCATTTCTCGATACCCTGGTCATGTCAGGGTTCCCTACAGCCTTTTAGATCAAAAAAATATGATGATTCTGAAAGACTCTCCAATCATGAAAGATTCCTCACTGCAAGGTACATTTTTTTTCTACTGAAGCTACAGAGTAAGACTAGTGTTTCAAGTATTTGATTTTTAAAAATACATGCGTATTTTTGTGCGTATCTTTTACATAAGATATGTAAAATTTCTAACAAATAGGTAAATTAAGACAGGAAAAATCATATCAGCGTTTTAATATTAATAATTAGTATTTACTAAACTATAGGATTTTAATCCTTTAAGGGATTGGCATAGGTTTTAAAATAAATGCCTGCTCCCATTTATAGAATTGACATATTATGATGAGTTTATGCTTGTTTTGTCAGAGAAAGCAGAATGTACTACACACAAGTGCCTTATAGCCTAGAGTGGCCCAGAAACTGTCCTGACATGTCCCGAGCCTCAGTTTGAGGATCTCTTTGATGTTAGCATGTTTCAGATAGTGTGCCCATGAGAACAAGAGGAACATGGAAATGAAGGAGGAAGTGATTTTTGGGGAAGATGAAACCAGACTTACTAGGAGTTTCTTAGTTGCATTTTTGCCCTGTATCATTAAATGTAGAGCTTCTTAACTTTTCCCACTCTCAGCAACATATTCAAGCATATTTGTAGGGGCAATAGCTGTGTGTTGGGGGCTCTAGATGAGAGGATAGAGTGGATACAGTTCCTCGGTGTGCTCATTATCCCACCTACCCCACCACATTTTTAAAACTAATTGTATCACACAGGAAATGCATTGATTTATGAATGGCGCATTTAATTCATTCTAGCATAGAGCAAGTCCAATTTTTGTTACGTAGAAGAAAAGGGTACCATGTATTTTACAAATCTGATAGGAGACCTGAACTTTAACTCTTTTAATCAATATCCATTGGAAAATATACAGCAAAAATGTTTAGAGTAAAAATACTGTGAATAAAATTTTAAGCTTCTTAAATATTTCCAGAGTCCAACAGATTTATTATTATAGGAGTAAAGTGGTCTTTTCTAAAAGGAATTTGCAGTTAAAGTTTTTTATTGTAAAAAGGACCAAAAATTACAAGCTGGTCAGACAGTAATTTACCTTCTCATTACCTGTCTTTAAGCTGTTCT
Source organism: Vulpes vulpes (assembly GCF_048418805.1). Taxonomy (NCBI): domain Eukaryota; kingdom Metazoa; phylum Chordata; class Mammalia; order Carnivora; family Canidae; genus Vulpes; species Vulpes vulpes. The sequence goes on from NC_132788.1 coordinate 86,817,303, forward strand.
GAGATTTGCCCAGAAGCTTTAGAGGTTAAGGCAAAATCTAATAATGAAGATGCTACTTTAGTTGAGGACTACACAGAAACATCCTCTTTGGGGTATTGCTTATAGACCGTTCTTGACAGAGCAGCAGACTGGTTGTGAGGCACGCTAGGTTTAGACTTAATGGCTGTCTAACCAGCCTTGCCAACCTAGAGAAAATTAATCTGCTCCTGTATCTGAAGGAATGTGACCTCTAGGACCCTGTAGTTTACTTCAGACTTCAGGATTCCACCAGCAAGCAAAGAGCAAAGGAAACTTCTGCGTGTACTACCACCATGTGTCCTTTGAAAGGTAGTACCATGTCACCAACATGGAGGGGAAGGTATTAGATGGGAGGGTCTGTTTTGTTTGAAGGTGTGAACTTGACAGGCATGGCTAAATAGAATGTGAATGCCATGGTACATGCTGAAGCTCTGTATGTAGGACTTTAGGACCATTAAATGAGCTCAAGTAGTCAGAAAAGTGCTTGTAATGGAAGGAGTAGTTTACCAGCAACCTTGCTGCAAATAACCATTGAAAGGAGAGGAAAATGAGATGAGGGAGTGGTTACTGATTGGGTTCTGGGTTGCCCAGAATAAATAATGGAACTGGGTTAAGAAGCTGGGCTAATCCCAGCTATTATTGTTACAATTTTGTTACCCGTCACTGGCATTTACTTGGCTCTGATTGCATAGCATCCTAACATTGTGACTGTGGCCACTTAAGCTATATCTGAGCTATAGATTTTTCTACAAGAGTGGGCCTGATCTCTCAGGTTCAGAGTATAAGGCCCTCATTACTCAGTGACTGTACTCAGCGACTAGTTATTATTTTAATACTGCATTTCTGGTGTTAAGTAGATATTTGCAAAAAAGCTTTTTAATGTTGATTTAGTTTTTCTCTTTAACAGGAATATCTTATCAAATTAGGCAATACAGAATGTCATCCAGAACAGTTTTTGGAAAGAAGATCAAAATTAGATAAACTATTGATTATTATTCAGAATGAAGACATTGCAGGTTTCATTCACAAGGTAGACTATTAAGTCAAATTCACTATTATTTTGGTTATAAAAGCTCCCTTATTTTCAAATCTTACGGTCTTTGAGGCTAAAACTGTTTGTTTTTAAAATAGAAGATCCAAAAGATAAAACTTCAAGGTTGGGAGATGTAGGACTTGAGACCTAAATGATCCATCTGTGAATCAGCTTGTGATCGAGTTTGTACTTCTGCAAAATTTTAAACTACAGCATGTCACAGACCCTCCCTGTCACTTATCAAGACAAATAATATTCTTTGAATGTCAATAGGTCTGTTGACTCTCTTTATATTGTTGTCATCTTCATTTGTATGTCCCAAGTAAAACCTGTTTGTACCCCCCCCCTTTGCCAGATCATTTCCCCTTTGTGTTGCATTTGGAGGTACCCCATCCAGTCTTAGGAGCCTGTCTCAAGTCCTGCAGCCCTTTGAAGGCTTTCCTGACTGCATGGGCTCTTGCCCTCTAATTCTGACTGCACTCTAGAAGGCTAGACAGGATGGCCTTTATCATTCTTTTTCTAGGTCTGTTGTGGGTGCCATTTTCTCAGAGTGTTCTGTACATGGTATGTACCCAGTACAGAAATGTTGGTTTATATATTTGGACATGTTGGGAATAATTATTTTTGTATTTGTTAGCCTTTACTTATAGGTTTATTTCACACCTGAGTTTTAACCATTTCATTCTCTTATCCTTAATTCTGTTTTTGTTTTGGGATTTAAACAGGTACCTGGCTTGGTGACTTTAAAGAAGCTCTCTTGCGTTAGTTTTGCTGGTGTTGATAGTCTGGATGATGTTAAAAATCATACGTATAATGAATTATTTGTATCTGGAGGTTTTATTGTGTCTGATGAATCCATTCTAAATCCAGAACTTATCACAATTGGTAAGATTTATGCATTCTTTGGAGCATGAACAACTTCTATCCTTTCTAGGTTTTTCTCATTAATAACTCATGCTTTCTAAATGTATTGTCCAGTGTGCCAATCAGAATAACTAGTACGTTTCTATCATTTTATTGCCTCAAATTCTGAGTCTCTCTTAGTCTTTGCATATAATTTCCTCTAAATCTGGTGTAAAGCAGGTCTCTGCACCTACTGCATTTGGATCCCTTCTGCTTTGTTACTGTTATCAGCATGGGTTTTTTGTTTTTTAATGCATATGTTTTTAAATCTAAGAGGATATATAGATGTCTGTCTCCCTTGTGGGGGGGTGGAACAAGGAAAATACTATATAGGAATGTAGATGTTTCTATATGGTAGCAACAAACATGTCTTCCATAATTCAGTTGAGTGACTTTTATTAAATTTAAAATGAACTTCATTATCTCTAACAGAGAACCTTAAAAATTTTTTGACATTCCTTGAAGAGCTCAGTACTCCTGAAGGAAAATGGCAATGGAAAGTCCACTGTAAATTTCAGAAAAAACTAAAGGAATTAGGCAGGTAAGATTTGAAAAAGAACTATAAAGTGGCTGTTGATGTTAACATTGTGTTCACAAAATTTCTCTATTTTTGTTTATAGATTATAAATGCTGCTCAGTTTTCACATATGTGTTTAGCCAGCAATAAGGGGGAATATAGTTATTCTAGCCTGTTTGGAAATAGTATTCTTATTTAGGTAGAAGTTTGCTAACGTTGAAGTTCTAGTTATGTGTATAGGTAAAATTGGTTTAATCTTTGCCACTTGAGCGTTTAGAATAATAATCAAAATGGAATAGTCTGAGTCTTTTTTTTTTTTTTAATCAAATTATATATGCCAACTAGATCAGACTCTCTCCCAGTTGAGGACTGCCTTAAGCTGCTCATCTAATAATAAACACACATACTGAGACATTAATTCCAAGATAATGATGGGATTTGTGATTAGGACATTGATTTATGTAGTTGATTTCTAAAACGCCTACTGGTCATTGGAGTACTAGTCCACTTGAGAGGCTCCACAAATGATGATCTAAGATGAATTTTGGATACTGTATCCTACTACTAGAGTCCATATAGTGTACTTACATTTAAGGTTCTGAGAGACTCTCTAGTTAAAATTGTTTTCTATTTTGTACAACCAGCATTTTTTTAAACTTAGGAAGACATTTTTTTCTTCTGATACTGTAATACCTTCTAATTCTATGGTACACAGGGAAATTCAGGCTTAAATAATTGAAAAGTATTTAACTTTTTGTATTTAGTTTTTTAAAACTTGCTTTATCTTCAAATTATGTGAAAACAGGCTTTGGAAAAACCTTTACCTTTGTATAGGGCTTGTTTACAGGGAACGGTAAACAGATAATAATGAGGCCCAAAAGTATTACTTTGGTGCTAATTTCTACCACTTGCTGCCTTGTGCTTGGAGGTGTAGAAGCAGCTTTGAGCCATGTTTTTTTTTTTTTTTTGCAGGAAAGATTTTTTTTTGTCCTTCTATGACCTTTATTCAAGTTCTAAATTAGTAAAGCTAAAGGAGGAAATGTTATTTAGTAAGTAAAGTGACTGAGATTTTAGTCTAAGTTCAATAACTGGCTCTCAGGCTTTGCACCCATAGAAATCCCCTGGACTTACGTGGGTTGCACAATTTTCCTACTCCCCTCTCTCTTTGGAAGCACCCTGTGCATCAGGCAGGAACTAATAAGCAGTGCAGTTATCATTGGTTGCCTCAATTGAGAAATTATGGTTTTAATTTGAAGCAAAAACATCCATACCAAATTTTAGAAATGCAGACCCAAATATTGAACTACTTACTTTCACAGGTTGAATGCTAAAGCTCTAAGTCTGTTGACACTTCTGAATGTCTATCAGAAGAAACATCTGGTTGAAATTTTGTCATACCACAATTGTGATTCGCAAACTCGAAATGCTCCAGAATTGGATTGCCTTATCAGACTTCAGGCTCAGAACATACAGCAACGACACATAGTCTTTCTAACAGGTAAAGAGCCTCTTCTTAAGCTTTCTATTATGAATATAGGAATGTGCATGGAATGGTTTTGTTGGCCTGTGGTGGGTGTTAAGCACTTTTCATGGGGGCCGGGGGTAGGCATCGTTGTCTGTCTAAGTTTTCTCAGGTCTTGACTTGAATCTTTTTTTTTTTTTTTTTCCATTTAGAAAAGAATATCAAGATGCTTTCCAGTTATACAGATAATGGAATAGTGGTTGCAACTACTGAAGACTTCATGCAAAACTTTAAAAATCTTGTGGGCTATCACAACTCAATCACAGAAGAAAACCTTCCACTGCTTGGTGCTAATGAGAATCTTGAGTCACAGTCAGGTAACTTTTCAGTAGTTTTCCTTTTCTTTAAGGCAGACAGAAAAAGAGGAACGATTTTGGTTCGTTTTCATAGAACGAAATGCCTGTTCTGAAACTACTCCCCCCTCCGTGTAAACAGCTTCAGGGGAAGTGTTTCAAGGCACTTATCGTTCTTACGCTTAGCGTACACAAAATCTGCTCATTTATTATACTGTAGTCAATACAAGCTGTTAAGTATGCTGCATACTACAGAGTAGGTATTTTTTCTTTGAGGGTATATAAACTTTATTGGCTGCTGTTGTCAGCAAGGGGGTCCTGTTTTTTAAAAGGACGGCACCAGATAATGGGGATTTAGCACTGGGCTACGAAATCTCCCCAGACGTATAAAGCAATTTAGGTACAAGGTAGTAGGGATGTATCCATAGCTTTAGTGTTTTGTGTGGCGGCCTCTGCTTTGGTTCCAGGATTTAGGTTAAATGAAAGATGTAGTTTGTTTTTGATGAAAAGCAGAGATGATCAAACATTTGCTAGAACTAACCAGTTTAGTCATAATCCAATGAAGCTAGATGTCAAAATTTTTATTTTTTATTTGTCTTGTCAAATACTGAATTACCGTATAACTTTAGATGCTGTTTTGACATTAACCCCTTTGGAGCTGGGAGTTGGGATTTCCCAACATTAAACGTGAACACATTTCGCAGAAGCTTTTAGCATCGGATTATCTGGACATTCACACCTAGTGTGAGTGTTGTGACTAAGTGAACTTGTGGCTGAAGACCAAGCTTTAAGGGATTGTGGACTTGCAGACCCTGACGCATTATATTGTGTGAGTAGTGTATAATTTTAAAACTTAAACAAATTGTGTATTTCAATAGAGGAGGACTTTTTGTTTTTTAAATGTAGCTCTTTTAGAAAACGATGAAAAGGATGAAGAGGATATGTCTCTGGATTCAGGGGATGAAATCTCACAAATAGAAGTATGCAGCAATTTTCATTCAGAAATATTGGCGAAAGAGACCAAAGGATCACGTGGAACAGATCAAAATAAGAATGTTCAAATTGAGTTGCAATCATCTCTTGACGTGCAAAACAGTTTATTAGAAGATAAGACTTATCAAATTGATTCTGAAGAGAGAGCTTCTGTTATAGTATGCTCTGAAGGAGAGAACAGCAGTGCAACTGAACAAGATTCATATAGCAACTTTCAGGTTTATCACAGTCAATTAAATATGTCCCATCAGTTTAGTCATTTTAATGTTCTCACTCATCAGACGTTTTTGGGGACACCATATGCCCTTTCATCAAGTCAGCCTCAAGAAAGTGAAAATTACTTTTTATCTGCTTATACTCAAAGCTTGGATAGAGATAAACCTCCATTAAGTTGGGGGAAAAGTGATTCTTCCAGGCCGTTTTCAAAAGAGAAATAGTCACTTTTTTTTTTTTTTTTTGAAATAGGTTGTTACTGGACTGTTTCTTATAAGTGAATTAACAATTTATATTTCACTCTCTAAACAAAAGGTTTCTTGTCCTTCCTCAAATGTTTTTTTTCCTCTTATTTAAATCATGATGGCCTGTAACAGTTGAAGCATCTGCAAATTGAAATAAATATATATATTTTTAACATATATTGTACTTGAATTATCTCATGTTGGCACTTTTAAGTTTTACATTTATATGTCACCTGTACTTGGGCTTCAAATTGAAGCCTGTTTTATATATAAAATGAGATATTTGCAAAAGGATAATAAACAGTGGCTTTTCTTTTTTCCCCCCCTCTGTCAGATGATACCAACTACTTTTGCTGAAATGACGTACCAATCAACTGTTGTATTTATTTTAAGCGTTTGTATAGTTTTTTATACAGGTATAAGCCAGTGATGTCAATAGATACTTAGAGGATTTATCCTCTAGATTTATCTCTTAATAAATCCTCAAGATTTATCTAACAATGAATGCAGGTTCATTTAGATGATAAACTATGTACATAAGACTTAGGACTTAATACCAGGCAGCATTATTTTTTATCTTTAGGCTTAGCCGTGTAAAAATTGCCTGCTGCTAAAATTTTGGGTAAACCTTTCCTTTTATTTGAGGCATTTTGATCATTATGATTTTCAGTGCTTAATTAGTGTGTGGTCTTTGACTTAACCAAATTCATATTTCCAAAAGATAGACGACTTCTGTTTATTAAAGGCATTGAACTTTGCTATAGATTTTTAAATTGGTAGTCCTAGAAAAAAGTATATTTTTGAGGTGGTAAACACTTAAGTGCTTTACTAAAAATAACGTTTAAAATTCAGATACTGGTTTTAAAATTGATCCCCATATACTTTATCTGTTGCTAATAACTGCCTGCATTACAAATGCAAACTTGTTTTTGAAGTCTTAAAAAAAGAAATCTTGAGCTATTTTAGTTAATGTTAGGATGTGTTAAGTCAGACCTTCCTTTGGCCCCTCAGAGAACTTGGAAGAGTTCTAACCTCTTAAATCTTTTTATAGACTATACCTAAGTGGTACTTCAATAATAAGCTATGTAAGTGTAGAAGAACATTGTCTGTGAACAGGTCAGAAACCTGTCTTAAGGTAAGTAGAAAGTGCTTAAATGCCTAGATTGTGATAGAGCAGAAAAAAATGGTTTTTTAAACTAAGCTTTACAAAAATGTGTTTTATTGTAAAAATATATATATATACACACACAGCGTTGTACTATATAATGTACAAGTTTTAAATAAGCATTTTTAAAATATAGGTTATCTGGAAAATACAGTTATGCAATGAACACATAATTTAGAAGCAACAAATGTGAAGAATTTGATTTTCTACATTTAAAACGAAGAATTAAAATTCTCTTCTTGATTTGCAGCTAAAGGCATGAGATTAGTTTCCAACTCCCTTTGCTTCTGGAGAAGGCCCTGAAATCACATTGATATGTTAGTAAGGTGTGCAGCAGACCTGCAAATTATTCCTATTTTACATTTCAGCCCCGCTAAATCCAAGAATTATATTTACTTTGAAAACCTGTAATAACTTACATCAGATTTTCTCACTTGGATATTGTGTAGCTATCACATATGTTTTTAGCATAAAAACCAATAGGGATGACTTTTCCAAGTCTCCACAACTATGGGGCTGAAATCCATCCCCCCACCCCCCCCAGGCTCTTAAAATGGTAATTAGACACACTGAAGGAGTCTCCCTTAACACATCCAGTGTTTATCTTGACTGCACTAACCTTTAGTGGCTTAGACAAGGCCCTGCTGAAATAAGATGTGGCTACTACACATGGTGGGTCACTATATATATATATATATATATATATATTCCTGCCTCTTGACCTCACAACTTTTACCTCTATTAAGTGCCTTGTCACTTTAAAAGAAAATTTTAAAATATTTACTGCTTGTTACATAACCTATATGTAATCAAAGCTAGCATTTAAAGAACTAAAGGATACTTTGTTGTCATTTTTTAGCTCTATGCCAACGAATTGGGTAACAGTTTTGAAATGCAAGAGGCAAATGTAAATAAATGACCGGACATGGAAAAGGACACTCCTAAAGTGGTAGCTTAGTTTTTCCTAAGATCAGGGATAGGTATTTAAAAGCCAGTTGATAAAGGTTATAGCCTTAAATATTGAATGTGTTACCAGATTTTATTTTTGCCTGAGCAAGATAATGAGAAGTGACAATAACTGATCTGGGAGGAAGACCTGTAGTCGGATGGGTATTTTTCTTTGGGATTCTGTTCTGAACACTGCCAACACATTCAATTAAAAAAAAAAAAAGTGAACTGCATCACTAAGAATTTATTAAAGCATAATTGTATATTTTCTGCCGTTCATTTTAGGGCCTTATGATAATGTTTTACTTTTCAAATGTATGGTTTTTTTTTCCCACTTAATAAAACTGTCTTAATATTTGAACTGTCTCATGGTTTCATACTGGAATATTTAAGATGGCAATGTGAATCAACTCCTGTTTTATTTCAATATTAATATACAAGGGAATTTTTAAACATCATGTAACCCAGTAGTCCTGCTAATATCTGCTGTATATGGCTGATGGACAGCTAAGGTTATTCACACTTAAAGCCTACCTGTCTCAGTTCTGATAGTCCCTTAAGGATTGCTTGCTGTCGATCCCTGTTTTTCACCAAGTTAGGATTGAGAAGTGGGTCCCTGACATCAGATTCAAATAGCTGCCATTGTTCTTGGTCACAGTCTGAAGACAGATGAAAGTGGTAAGTATTAGGATTCATTAAGAAAGTACCAATACCAAGCAAAATTTAAGTTAATATTCAATTAAAAATTTAGTAACGGACCCCGGAAGAGAGATTCTACTCCTCCTAGCTACTGTTTGGGGGGAGGGTGCTTACCATGTGGATTCTGGTACTGAAGATCCTGGGTTAAAGGCCTGGACAGTGGTGCATCTGGATCAAGATGATAAATCTCATTGGTTCGGACATAGGGGATAAAATGGAATGGTTCAGAAGCTCCAGCTGATGTTTCTGTCTGACTGTCTCCTAAGATCAGATTCTCTCTGTTTTTTAGTGTCTGAGTTTGTTGTGTTCTGTTTTTCACCAGTTCCAGTGGTGACTGAGACCTGTTTTTTTTTCCCAAAAAAGCACAATTAACTACTAAGAAGCTTTAAGCACATCTACTCTTTAATCACATTTCTAATTTATTCTACATGTAGCATTTTTAAGAATACTAGGTATAGAAGTGAGTTCTATGACAGTTTTCCTAAAATGGCAACAGAATAGGATGAATTTTTACTTGGCAAGGATATATGCAGTACAGAGGAAAAATGAGGATCAACACTAGCTGGGCTGATTTAAGCCTAAATAATGTACTTACCAAGTGAACCAAACTTCTTTGTAGAGCCACATTGCAACACAACTCTAAACCACCTGGTTCATGCACAAAGGCATGGAATAAAATTTCTCATCCCTACTAGTCATTTTTTCATAACTTCCTGATCCAAGTAGAATGTCTGTTCTACTACTGACATAAGTAGAAAGTCCAAACTATTTTAACGGGAAGGAGGAAGGAGCAGAGAATTGTCCCAAGCAGACTAAGCACAGAGCCTGACATGGGGATCAATCCCATGACCCCGACCGAGATCATGACATGAGGTGAAACCAAGAGTCACTTTATTGAGCCACCCAGTCACCCCAAGTCAACACTATCTTGTCTAAGTCTGCAGACAATACCTCCCCTACACTGCTACCTAGATGCTTAGGCCCAGTCCTAACTGGGTCTTCAAATTGTAGATAAATGCTAGCCACACTTCCCTTAAACTTCTGTATCTCACCTCAAAGTCCCTACAGTTTACTGTAACTGACTTCATGTATATACATGCTTTGATCTTACCTATGGTCTGAGCAAAGATTTTGTACTTTTTTACCACACAGCACTAAGTAGCTATGCAATCAATCCAATCCATAACATACCTTTCCTTGCTGAAAGAATCACTTTTCAGAGGTTCCTCCTAAAAGGCAGATAAATGCAGAGAGAAGTAATAGTACTGCCGTATGTCCCCACAAATATTTAAGAACTTTTTGAAATAAAGAGATTGTTATTTTTTTCAGTCCCAGGGAACCAATGCAGTAATTCCTGACCTTGTAAAATTATCCTGTCTATATGAAATACAAATGAGTTTTAAATGGCTATTTGAATAATGAAACCCTGTAGAGATTAATGGTATTAAGTGTCAAGTCTTGCTGTAAGGACCCAATAGTAAATACTTTTGGCTTTGTGGGCTACGTGGTGGTCTCTTGGAACTACTCTAAGCAGACACAGACAATTCATAAAAGGATGAGCCTGGATGTGTTCCTATAAAACTTGACTTACAAAAGCAACAGCATGATGGATTTGCCCATGACAAATGCCTGGTACAAATGAAAGCAAATTTCTTAAATTCTTGCTTAGATCCAGAACAGTCTTGTCAAAATAAGCATGTGGGGAACTATTTTCATCTAGAAACATCAATACATACTTTAAGACAGAAGAGTTACCTTTCTGATTAGATGCCACCTGAACCCTGCTTCAGCTTCTTGAGATGAAGGAAGAACTGGTGAAGTCCCTCTATTATTTTGAGAGAGATGTCCAGGATTATTTCTTTCTACCAAATTAAGCAGTTCCATCTGCCTTCTTACTTTTTTTTCTTCTCTCTGCTTTTGAAGCTGTTTAGGGTACTTTTCTGATGCCGGAATATACCTTTTGAGTGGCTTATTTATATTCCAATCAGGCCTTTGAGGACACTTCTTCATATGTTTTTTCTCTGTCCTTGCAAACTCATACTGATCATTATACCAACTGTTTTCTTTTTCTAAGTTGGCTGCTTTATCCTGATTGATTAGTTCCTGTTTGTCTTTCTTAAACTGATCATTAAATTCTGCAGGAATCTCAGGAGATGAGCAATTTAGAATTTCCCTCTCTATTATTGATCCACAGCATGATTCTGCAATGGTGAACATTCCTGTATTTAAGTCATCTAAAGAAAAATTTTCAGAGGATTAAATTTCAATTGTTGTAAAACACAAAATTTATTATTTTAACTATTTTTTTTCAAAAGCATTTACATAGTTTTTGGTTTTCAAAACAAGTTGTTTCTATGAGTTTGACTAAGTACCTTATCAGTGGAATCATACATTGTCTTTTTAGGACAGGCTTGTTTTCCTCTTAGGATAATGTCCTCGAAGTTCGTTCATGTATTTGTATAGCTTGTGTCCTAATTCCTCCCTTTTTGAGGCTGAGTGAGTAATATACCACTGTAGGTGTATACCACAGTTTGTTTATCCATTCATCTGTAGGGACATTTGGATCGATTCCACCTTTTAGTTATTGTGACTAATACTGCTATGAACATGAGTATCACCCTAAAGCATCAGAATACATCCTTTTTGAGTGAACATGGAACATTCTCCAGAATAGATCGCATACTGGGTCACAATGGCCTTCAACAAATACAAAAAGACGGAGATCATACCACGCATATTTTCAGACCACAATGCTACAACCCTGAAGTCAACCACAAAAAATTTGGAAAGACCACAAATGCACAGAGAACAAAGAATATCCTACTGAAGAATGAGGTTAATCAGGAAACTCTTAAGAAATTTAAAAAATGCATGGACGCAAATCAAAATGAAAACATGACAGTCCAAAACCCCTGGGATATAGCAAGGTGGTCCTAAAAGGGAAGTATACTGCAATAAAGGCATACCTCAAGAAGCAAGAAAAGTCTTAAATACACAACCTAACCTTACACCTAAAGGAGCTAGAAAAGGAACAGCAATGTCTAAGCCAGCAGAAGAAAGGAAATAAAGATTACAGCAGAAATAAATGGTACAGAAACAAAAATACCAATAGAACAGATTAATGACATGTTTCTTTGAAAGAATTAATACAATTGATAAATCCCTAACCAGCTTTATCAAAATGGAGAAAGGACTCAAAAGAGGGAAGAATCACAACACCACAGAAATACAATTATAAGAGATTATTAAGTTTGGTTTTTTTTCTTTAAGATTTTATTTATTCGTAAGAGAGAGAGGCAGAGACATAGGCAGAGGGAGAAGCAGGCTCCATGCAGGAAGTCCTGTGTGGGACTCAATCCCAGGACCCCAGAATCACAATCTGAACCAAAGGCAGATGCTCAAACACTGAGCCACTCAGATGCCCTAGTTAAGAGACTATTATGAAATCTTATATGCCAACAAAATGGGCAATCTGGAAGAAATGGATAAATTCTTAGAAACTTACAAACTACCAAAACTGAAACAGGAAGAAAAAAATTTTAACAGACCCATAACCAGCAAAGAAACTGAATCAGTAATAAAAAATCAGGTCCCAACAAACAATAAAAACAGAAATGGAGGGATGCCTGGGTGGCTCAGCGGTTAAGTGTCTGCCTTCAGCTCAGGGCATGATACTGAAGTCCCGGGATCAAGTCCCACATCAGGCTCCCTGTATGAAGCCTGCTTCTCCCTTGGCCTGTGTCTCTGCCTGTGTTTCTCATGAATAAATAAATAAAATCTTAAAAAACAAACAAAAGAAGATCCCCACTAATAATTATAGGCCAATATCCCTGATGAGTGAACATGGATGTGAAAATTCTCAACAAGATACTAGCAAATCAAATCCAACAGGACACTAAAAGAATTATTCACCACAATCAAGTGGGATTTATTCATGGGCTGAAAGGATATTTCAATATTTGCAAATCAACATAATACACCACAGTAATAAAAGAAAGGATAAGAACCATATGATCCTCTAAATAGATGCAGAAAAAGCATTTGACAAAATACAGCATCCATTCTTAATAAAAACCCTCAACAAAGTAGAGATAAATGGAACATTCCTCAACATCATAAAGGCCATAAACTAAACTCAGAGCTACTATCATCCTCAATGGGGAAAAAACGGAGAGCTTTCCTTTACAGTCAGGAACAAGAGGGGGACATCCACTCATCACTGCTATTTAACATAGTACTAGAAGTCCTAGCCTCAGTAATCAGACAACAAAAAAATAAAAGACATCCAAATTGGCAAGGAAGAAGTCAAACTTTCTCTATTACAGATGACATGATACTCTACATAGAAAACCACCCCATAAAAGAAAACCAAAAAGACTCCACACCAAACTGCTAGAAATGATAAATTCAGCAAAGTTACAGGATGAAAAAAATCAATATATAGAAATCAGCTGCATTTCTATACAACAGTAATGAAGCATCATAAAGAAAAACGAAGGACTGAATCCCATTTATAATTGCACCAAACAGCTTAAGATACCTAAGAATAAACCTAACCAAAGAGGTAAAAGATCTGTACTCTGAAAATTATAAAACACAGAAAAGAAATTAGAGACAACACAAAGAAATGTAAAAACATTCCACGCTCATGGACTGAGAGACAAATACTATTACAATGTATTACCCAAAGCAATCCATACATTTAATGCAATCTCGATCGAAATACCACTAGCATTTTTCACAGAACTAGAACAATCCTAAAATTCGTATGGAACCACAGAAGACACCAAATAGCCAAAACAATCTTGAAAAAAAAAGCAAAGCAAAGTTGGAGGCATCACAATTCTGGACTTCAAGCTATATCACAAAGTTGTAGTAATCAAGATAGTATGGTACTGGCACAAAAACAGACACACAGATCAGTGGAACAGAGAACTCAGAAATGGTCACACAACTATATGGTCAACTAATCTATTCAACAAATGGCGTTGGGAAAACTGGACAGCAACATACAAAAGAATGAACTAGACCACTTTTTTATACCATCCACAGAAATAAATTCAAAATGAATGAAAGACGTAAATGTGAGACAAGAAACCATTAAAATCCTAGAGGAAAACACAGGCAGAAACCTCTTTGACCTCAGCCGTAGCAACTTCGTATTAGACACGTCTCTAGAAACGGCAAGGGAAACAAAAGCGAAAATGAACTAATGGGACTTCATCAAAATAAAAAGCTTCTGCACAGTAAAGGAAATGATCAACAAAACTACAAGACAACCTAAAGGATGGGAGAAGATCTGTGCAAATGACAGATCTGAAAAAGGGTCAGTATCCAAACTCTATAAAGGACATAACGAATTCAAAACCCAAAAAATAAGTCATCCAGTTAAGAAATGAGCAGAAGACAACATTTTTCTAAAGAAGACATACAGATTGGCTAATAGACACATGAAAAGATGCTCAACATCACTCATTATCAGGGAAATACAAATCAAAATCATGATGAGGTATCATCTCACACTTGTCAGAATGGCTAAAATTAACAGCACAGGAAACAACAGATGTTGTCAAAGGATGTGGAGAAAGGGGAAACCTCTTACACTGTTGCTGGGAATGCAAACTGATGTAATCACTCTGGAAACCAGTATGGGGGTTCCTCAAAAAGGTAAAAGTAAAACTGTTCTCCAACCCAGCAGTTGCACTACTAGATATTTACCAAAGGACACAAAAATACTGATTCAAGGGGCACACGAACGATGATGTTTACAGCAGCATTATCAACAATAGCTAAAATATGGTAAGAGCCCAAATGTCCATGGACTGACAGACGAATGGATAAAGAGACGGAATATCACTCAGCCATCAAAAAGAATGAAATCTTGCTATTTGCAACAATATGGGTGGAACTAGAAGGTATTATGCTAAGTGAAGTAGGTCAGTCAGAAAAGACAAATACCATGTGATTTCATTCTTCTGCGCAATTTAAAAAACAAAACACATGAAGATAGGGAAAGGGGGAAAAAAGAATGGGAAGCAAACCCTAAGGGACTCTTAACTAGAGAGAACAAATTGATGGGTGATGGAGGGAAGTGGGCGCGGGGGGGGGCGGGGGGGGGGGGCTAAATGGGTATTGGTATTAACAGGCACTTGTGTATGCACTGGGTATTTTACTAAGTGATGAGTCACTATATTCTATCTACACCTGAAACATTTTCACCACATATGTTAATAAAAATTTAAATAAAAACTTGACGGGCAGGGATCCCTGGGTGGCTCAACGGTTTACCACCTGCCTTGGGCCCAGGGCATGATCCTGGAGTTCCGGGATCGAGTCCCATATCAGGCTCCCTGCATGGAGCCTGCTTCTCCCTCTGCTTGTGTCTCTGCCTCTCTCTCCCGCCGTGTCTCTTGTGAATAAATAAATAAAATCTTAAAAAAAAAAAAAAAAACTTGAGGGACACCTAAGGGGCTCAGTGGATGAGCAGCTACCTTTGGCTCAGGTCATGATCTAGGGTCCTGGGATTGAGTCCTGCACCAAGCTCCCTGCAGGGAGCCTGCTTCTCCCTCTACCTTTGTCTCTGCCTCTCTATGTGTCTCTAATGAATAAATTAATCTTAAAAAAAAAATAAAAAACACTGCACTGTATCCTTTAAAAGGGTTAATTTTATGCTATGTGAATTATACCTCAATAAAGCTGTTACAGAGAAATTAAAACCCATGACATTCTTTTATTTTCTAATTCTTATTGAAAACTTTGAATTCCTTTCATTTTTTAAGACAAAGCACACAAGCAGGGGGAGTGGCAGAGGCAGGCTCCCCGCTAAGCAGGGAGCCTGATGCAGGGTTCAATCCCAGGATTCTGGGATCATGACCTGAGCCTGAAGGCAGACTCTCAAACAAATGAGCCACCCAGACATGCCAACTCCTTTCATTTTTAATCAGGAGCTCAATTCTAAATTGAGCTTAATTCTAACTGTGACATTAATTTTAAGTAAATTTTAAACCAAATCACAAGTTTTAAATACCTGTTTGTACAGCAGTATCCTTTTTGGGAGAGGTTGTAGAATTAATACATGTATTCATTTTACCACTGACATCATCCAAGCCATATCCTAAATTTGAAAGGTTGTTAGTAGATGTAGCATATTCCACTTTTATCATCAACTGACAAGAGAAATATATTACCCAAATAATGACAGTTCAGGAAGATTAACAGAAAATATGTGTAGCAGCAACCTAATATGCACAAGACTTGGTGCAATCAGTATGTGTGAACAGTGCAATGAAAATGTAAAAGGACTATCCCAAAGTTTCTTACAAAAAGTGACCTGCATTTTTCTCCCTTATCGAATATAGAGAGATCACTACATAGATTTCACCAAAAAAATTGGGTAAAAAAGTATACATTTTACCTACTATGAGCAAAACATCAGGAAATCTATGTAAAATGATATGGAAAACAAAGGCAGAAAAAAATTATTAAATTTCCTTGCTACTTACAGCCCACTGACCAGTCCCTGAAACAGGCAGTGACATTCCTCTAGGAACTCAACTGCCTGGATGCTGACACTTTGCTAAAGGCAAACGGCAATCTTAGCCCCCAGAATCCTGTAAGTCTACTTGATACATGTTAACAATCATCCCCCAAGCATATAACCCACCAATATACATTTGAAGGGTCCCTAATAAAATGAAGGTTTTATTAGACAGTAATAAATGACCTTTTCCTAACAAAAGCTAGCCCCCACAAGGTCCTGGAAACCTTGCCTCCAAAATTCCTTAGAGACTTACATTCTCTCTAACCTCCTCCCAACCTGAAAGTATATAATGGGTTAAAAAGAAAAAGAAAAAAGAAAGTATATAATGGGTCACTACCTCATGACCACAGTGAAGCTCTTTCTGCCCATGGGTCCCCTCTCCATGCTTTAATAAAACCACCTTTTTGCACCAAAGACATCTCAAGAATTCTTTCTTGGCTGTCAGCTTCAAACCCTAACATCTTTCCTATATCATAAAAGATTATTGGAAAGTGTAACATTATTTAGTTCTGCTCTTAAGGCAATCTCCCAAATAAAATAAGCAATATAAAGTTACATTAGTTCAAGGTCTGAAATTCCTTAAAAAAATGTTAATAAATGTATTAAAAGTATTTAAAATAGGCAGTTAAAGTCATCTTCAAAAGATATTATAAGTGAAATTCTAAAAAAAAAAAAAAGAAAAAAAAAAAAAAAAAGAAATTCTAGCAAAGTGCTTACCACCAAGATTTTTAATCAATCCAGACGTATCATGTCCCTTCTGAGCCAATTCTCGTATTCTCTGTTCTTGTTTCAGTCTCTGTGCTAGCTCCTGTGCTCTCTGCATTGTCTGGAACAATTCATTTGTCTTGAGAGTCATGATTTCCTATTAATATTGAAGTACACAAAATTATTAAACATTGTTATGAACAAAAAAAAATTTTTTTTTAAGATTTTATTTATTTATTCATGAGAGACACAGAGAGAGAGGCAGAGACTTAGGGAAAAGCAGGCTCCTCACAGGGAGCCCGATGCTGGACTTGATCCCAGGACCCAGGATCACGCCCTGAGCCAAAGGCAGACACTCAACCCCTGAGCCACCCAGGCTACTTAACTATTCTGAGCAGACAAGCTCCTCCTAGGGGCCAGGTACTATTCAAGATACTGGAAAACAACACAGCAAAGTTTCTCCCTTTTGTAACTTACACTTTAGTATCATTTTCTCCAGCTATATTAGACCACAAATATAAGAACTCCTTTACCCACTGAAGTTTATAGTAATAAAGTTTTCAAAGTTTCTAAAACCAGGTTCAATTCCATCAGAACTCCATTAAGATTAAAAATATATCATTAAGATGTAAAACACAATGTTAAGGCCATTTCCTTCAATTCAAACAAATGATCCTTTTATTTTTTTCAGATCTATAGTTATTTCAAAGGAGTAGTTGGCTCAAGCCAATTCAACATAATGAACTTAGATCCCAGACTATCGCTGCTTCATCAGCTAAGTATGGAATGAAAGCAAGAAAATGCATGCTCTGGGCCCCATCTCCCAGAGCCAGGGGAAATGGTCATTGCTCTACCCCTAAATCTCACAAATCCTTGGCAATCAAACGTCATTGTAGGATTTGCTCACGTGAGGTCAATTCACACATGGCACCTGACACAATTATATCTATGATGTCTACACCACTTAATAGAGATGTTCTCCTAGGTAACCAAGTATCTACTCTTTTTAAAAAGGCTCTTATATATTAGCACACAGGAAACCTCTAACACAGCAATAAAATGTATCATTAATCCCAGCCAATCACTGCAAACATATGCCCCTGTTCACTAATGAATACAGACAGAAAGGCCAATCATTTCAACACATATAGAATATTTTTATTTTTTTTTTTTAAATCTTTTTTTTTTTTTTTTTTAATTTTTTTTTATTTATTTATGATAGTCACAGAGAGATAGAGAGAGAGGCAGAGACACAGGCAGAGGGAGAAGCAGGCTCCATGCACCGGGAGCCCGATGTGGGATTCGATCCCGGATCTCCAGGATCGCGCCCTGGGCCAAAGGCAGGCGCCAAACCGCTGCGCCACCCAGGGATCCCTAGAATATTTTTAATAATCACTGCTTAGAAAACATTTCAAAATGAAGCACATGGATAACTTTTGTATTCCATTGTATTGACCCTTCTCAGCAGAGAAAACCACCAAAGCAATATGGCACGGTGAACCGATCTCTTGAAATAATTAAACCTTCTCCAGCTTCTCCTTTACGTTCATAACTTAAAAAAAAAAAAAAAAAAAAAAAGATTTATTTATTCATGAGAGACACAGAGAGAAGGCAGAGACATAGGCAGAAGGAGAAGCAGGCTCCCTGCAGGAAGCCTGATACAGGACTCCATCTGGCATCATGCCCTGAGCTGAAGGCAGATGCTCAACCACTGAGCCACCCAGGCATACCACATTTATAACTTTTTAATGCAAAACTTCAGTGTTTTTGCATATACCTTCAAAATTTCAAAATAACTGCAAATGTTCAACATCTGATTACTTTTCCTTTAAAAATACATCCATTTTTACTCTATGTTATTAATAATATAAATACTGCCATATTCGTGGATAGGAAGAATTAACACTTAAAATGTCCATTCTACTCCAAGCAATCTACAGATTGAATGCAATCCCTATCAAAATACCAATAGTATTTTCCATAGAACTAAAACAAATAATCTTAAAATTTGTATGGAAACATAAAAGGCCCCAAATAGCCAAACCAATTTTGAGGAAGCAGATACAAAGCTGAAGATACCACAATCTCACATTTCAAGCTGTAGTAATCAAAGTATAATAATGGTACAAAACAGATCAACAGAAAAGGATAGAGAGCCCAAAAATAAAACCATGCTTACCTGGTCAATGAATCTACGACAAAGGAGGCAAGAATATGCAATGGGAAAAAGTCTCTTCAATAAATAGTGCTGGGAAAACTGGACAGTTATACACACAAGAATTAAACTGACCACTTTCTTCTACCATACACAAAAAAATAAACTGAAAATGGATTATGGATCTAAACTGTGAGACCTAAAACCATAAAATTCCTTAAAGAAAACAGGCAGTAACTTCTTAAACATTGGCCTTAGCAACATTTTTCTAGATGTGTCTCTTCAGGCAAGAGAAATAAAAGCAAAAACAAACTGTTGGAACTACATCAAAATAAAAAAGTATCTGTACAACAAGGAAACCATCCACAAAACAAAATGGCAAATTACTGAATGGGAGAAGATATCTACAAACAATATATATGAAAAGGAGTTAACATCCAAAATATACAAAGAACTAGTACAACTCAACATCAAAACCCCAAATAATGTCTTTTTTTTTTTTTTTTTTGAGAGCACCTTTACTTGTGCATGTGGGGAGGGGTAATGTAGGGGAGGGATCTTAAGTAGGCTCCACACTGGGCTTGGTCTCCTGATCTGATGAACATGACCTGAGCTGAAATCAAGAGTAAGACTCTTCACTGATTAAATCACTCTGGTGCCCCCCCCAACCCCAAAATAATTTGATTTTTAAAAAAGGGCAAAGGACCCAAACAAACAGCTTTCCAAAGCATACAGATAGCTACCAGGCACAGGGAAAGACACTCAACATCACTAATCAGGAAAATTCAAATCAAAACCATAACTATATCATCTTACCCTAATGAGAATAGTTAATACCAAAAAGTCAAGAAATAACAAGTGTTCGTTGAGGATGCAGAGAAAAGGGAACCCTCATGTACTGCTGGTGGGAATGGAAATCAGTATAACCACTGTGGAAAATAGTATGGACTTTCCTCAAAAAATTAAAAGTAGAACTATCATACGTCACAGTAATTCCACTATTGAATATTTACCCAAAGGAAACAAAAGATATATGTACCCCTATGTTTACTCCAGCATTATTTATAATAGCCAAGATATGGAAGCCACCCAAGTATCCATCAGTAGATGAATGGATAAAGATGTGGTATATACAAAAAGTACAGTATTATTTAGCCATAAAAGAAGGAAATCTTGCCATTTGCAATAACATGAATGGATTTAGAGAGTATTATGCTGAATGAAATAAGTCAGATGGGAAAGACAAATACCATATGAAGTCACTGACAGGTGGGATCTAAAAAGATAAAATGGAAAGCCAAACAAAAAAATCAAACCAGCACAAAAATGACCCACAAACTGGTAGTGGGGGAGAGAGGGTTAGTAAACAGGTGAAAGGGAGTGGGAGGTACAGGCTTCCAGTTATGAAATGAATAAGTCATAGGGATGAAAGCAACAGCATAGGGAATACAGTCAATGGTACTGTAATAGTGTGTAAGGAACGCTTGTGAACATAGAATATATAGGACCCTTGAATCACTATGTTGTTGTACACCTCAAACTAAGGTAACACTGTGTTAACTATATGTATTTCAATAAAAAAATTTTAATATGTACTTACTTCCTTTTGTTTTTGCTTAAGTATGTCTTCTTCATACTGTTTCTGCATCTCTTCTCGTTCCCTCGCTAAGCGACGCTCCTCTTCTTGTTCTTCCTTCTTTCTTTGCTGTTCTTCCAGCTGCTTCTTCCTGCGTTTCTCTTCTACCTGAGCAGTGATGGCTTTCTAGTCATAAATCATAAATCACAAAAAGCATTGCCATAAATTTAAACAATCCATTTTAACATTTATTTGTATTTCTAAAATAAGTTTATCAATATCAGATAATATATAATATAGTACTACATATATAAGTAAAGTTAAAATGTCAAATTTCCAATGTATTAGTCCCATATCTCATCTGTCAGATTCTATATGCTTTTTCTTTAACCCCAGAGGACTGTTAAAACTAATCTGAAAACTGAAGAAAAAAAAATCTCAGTGCTTAGCACAGTGCAGAGAATAATATATGTTCTATAATTCACTTGGCTGATTAAGAGTAGCAATATTAATTAAACCAAATTCTCCATGTATCAGAGGTTTTAAAGAATTATTCAGAATCTTAAGTTCCTTTAGTGTTAAAGACTAAAATTAGGAGAGAATTTTAATCTTAGTCCTTTCTTCTCTTATCTGCTAGATTTCGCAATCAGAATTCTACTTCAATGCCCTATATAGTTCCCTTAAAAGAACGAATTCTCATCCTGAACAGAACTCAGAACTAAACCAAAGAAAAAAATAAACAATACTAACTTAAGATTTTTAGTACCATTTCACATATACGACTTCTATATTAAAGACCTACTCTTCTGGAAGGCAGGTGGCTGGCTATACTATGTGATACTGTCTGGTTCTCAAAATGAATATAATCTTAATGTAAATGTAAGCTTCAGTAAGAATCAGATTCATCACAGAACTGGACAGTGCCTATGCTGTACATTTATATTGAAATTTTTATTTCCATTTATTTAGGTATCCACTGGCCATGACTATTACTTATTAAAGCAAAGAACAGTGTTTTACAATGTAATACCTGATGTTCTAACTGTTTTTGTCGTCGCCTGTCACGTTCTTCAATCTGAGCTGGATCCAGGAGAGCAGTCATAGAACGGAGAAAGCTGGCAAGACAGACATTTTAGCTATTCAAAATCCCCAAAAGGTAGATTTAACAGGATGCTAAATCATTTTTTCCAGATATATCCACTAGTCATTTCACTTTAAAGAAAAATACCAAACTTACAATCAAGTAAGACATATTATAAATATGATGACAGTCCTTTTCATAAAAGCACACTTTCTTAAGAATTAGTACTGAAAAATAAACTTACTTTGTTTTCTGACTATTTGCCATAGCCATATCTCTAACAGGTTTTGCTATATGCTCCTCCTCTGAAGGTTCAACCTGGCTTCCAGTCGTTGGTGTATAAACATTGCTGATATCAGACAGTTCCTGAGTGTCCGGAGAGACACAGAAGTACTCTGGTTGGTTGTGTATTGACCGAGAGGACAGTTGAGACTGAGAAGCAGGATAGTTCTTTAATGAATCAAAATGCATTGCCCATCTGTCATGTTCCTCACCCTAATCATGATAAACAAGAATTACTAAGAATTTTTCCAATTGTTCTCATGTATAAAGTCCTAAAACGACAATCAAACATGATTTTTAAAAGTTGCCAACAGAGTTAGCATCATAAAAATGAATGGAACTACATTCTTTACTGATTCCATATACTTAGACACTAATGTGGAGAATATGAGAAATTCATAGAATTAGGAAATTCCTAAAAAGGTAGTTTTAAAGAGCTATGCAAAATCACTTACTAAAATACATTCAATAAAAGGTTTACAAGAGCAAATGTGAAATGATCTGAATACTAGTCTAGTCTTATCAAATAGTTTTAGGATACTTTTAGGTTTATAATTAAAGATTCTAAAATTATTTTTTCCCTTTATATCATCCACATAAATTTGTCAAGTTACCTTTGAAGATGTAATTTTTTCCTCTATTTTTCTTTGCCGATCATCTTCTATTTGCTTGTTCAAATCTTCAATCCATTTTCTCTGCTGTTGTTTCACAGTACTCAAAGGGCGCTCCAGTGGTACTGTTTCCTAAACAAGTCATCAATATTATCTAAAGCACAGCTCTCTTTTTCTAACCACTTTATAAATCTTCCCCAAAATTTATACAGATTTAAATAGAAAGGCATTTAACTCTAAGAGGAATAATAATTGTAAACACAAAATTTGAATTATACAATAGATGTATTCCAATTTTCAGAGTATTTGTAACATGTGCTAGTAAACATAGAATAACTAAATGTAAAAAAAAGTAATTTCCAAATAAAAATTCTTTTTCTAAAAAAATTATAGAGAAAAAAAAATTATAGAATTTTCAAAATTCTTGTTTATACTTTGAAAGGAAATCACTAATAATTTAAAATAGGTGAATATCATTTTACGTTTGGCTTCAGAATACAACAAATACTGCCTTTGGACCAAGAGCCAGAAGGATGTCAGAAAACTAGAGGCTTTCTCTCTTGAATCATAATGTCTCCCTAGGCTATCCCTCTTTTCAATTTCTCCTGCTATAGCCCTATCACAATCTCTGATGTTTCAATAAGAAACACATATTGTGCCCAGGTTGTCTTTGGACTAAAAAACAAAAGCAATAGCATAAAAATTTGTTGTTGCTTAATTTATGAAAATTTAGTACACTCTAACATAAAAGAAAAGAATATTTTCTATTCAAATTTTCCTGAAAGGCAAAAGCTAAGCAACAAACATTTCATTATATGGAATACCTGGAGGATATACCTTAAAAAGTAGTTGACACAATACTATGACGGCAATATACCTTGTGTACTTTGCTTTTGTTTTTAACAAAAACGATGGCAAAGCTCCTAGTTTACAAGCAATTGCTTTGATCAAAGGAAGGAAATAGTTATATAAAAGAAAAAAATCTTATTATCTCATATATTCTTACATGTTTTAAAGAGATAAAAACTATCACATTTCTTTAAGCCTGACCGAACCACTTCAAAAGGAGCACTATCTTTAAGGAGGTAATTCAACAATTCTATCTCTAGAAATCTTAGAGACCACAGTGGAAAAGAAAAACAAATGGCCCTTCTGAACTCCTTAAAGCAAGATATTCTCAACATGGCACTCATCATTTTAGAACTACCATCTGTCTCTTTTTTGTTTTTTTTTAAGATTTTATTTATTAACTTGAGAGAGAGTAGAGCATGAGAAAGAGAAAGATCACAAGGGGAGGGTGGGTAATTGGGAGAAGCACACTCCACACAGAGCAAGGAGCCGGATTCAGAACTTGATCCCAGGACCCTGGGATCGTGACCTGAGCCAAAGGTAGACGCTTAGCTGACTGAGCCACCCAAGTGCCCTGTCATGTTTCTTGAGTCTGATTTAACCAGATCTGGTTTCAAGTCTTTTTTTCAGTTTGTCTTTTTAATTTGTTCATTTTTTTTTACATTCACATTTGAGTGAAATCATATGGTATTTGTCCTTCTCTGACTTATTTTGCTTTATACTCTCTAGCTCCATGTTTTTGCAAATGGCAAAATTTCCTTCTTTTTTATGGCTGAGTTATATTCCATTGTATATATGCCACATCTTCTTTATTCACTCATCTGTCAACAGACACTTGGGCCTGCTTCCATAATTTGGCTATTTTAGACAATGCTGCTATGAACACAGGGATGCACCTATACATTTGCATCCATCCATGTGTTCATATGCTTTGGGTAAATATCCAGTACTGAAATTACTAGATCATGTGGTAGTTCTATGTTTAATTTTCTGAACATACTGCTTTTCACAGTGGCTGCACCAAGTCTGCATTCCCACCAACAGCGCATGACAGTTCCTTTTTCTCCACATCCTTGCCAATAATTGTTTTTGATTTTAGCCATTCTGACAGGTGTGAGGTGCTATCTCAGTTTTGATTTGCATTTCCCTGATGTTGTGATGCTGATTATCTTTTCATAGGTCTGTTGGCCATCTCTGTCTTCTTTGAAGAAATGTCTGTTCATGTCTTCTACTCATTCTTAAACTGGATTATTTGTGGTTTTTTGTGTTCAGTTGTTTAAGTTAAATACTTTGGATACTAACCTTTATCAGGTATGTCATTTGCACCTATCTTCTCCCATTCAGTAGGTTATCTTTTAGTTTTGCTGTCTCCTTTGCTGTACAGAAGCTTTCTATTTTGATGAAGACACAACAGTGTATTTTTGCTTTTGCTTCCCTGGCTTCCCTGGCCTGAGGAGACAGATCTACAGATCTACATTTAACAATAAGAGGACTTTCAAGCTTTTTGTTTCTTTTTAAGTCAGTTTTTTTTAAGATTGTTGTTTTTGAAAAAAGTAATCTCTACACCCAACGTGGGGCTTGAACTTACAACCCCAAGATCAAGAGTCACATGTTCTACGAACTGAGTCAGCTAGGCACCCTTTAAATTATAATTTTTACAGCAACTTCTCCCATTTCACCTAGTTTTTAGAATTGTTGGCATAAAATATTCACTAATGATTTAATCTCTACTGGCAATTATGTCATTTTCTCTTGTAATTTTATCTTCTTGATCAGTCTTTTCTGGAGATTCATTTTGTTATTTCTTCCAAAACAGGCAACTTTCAGCTTTGTATGTTATGACTGGTATCCCTATTTTCATGATTTATTCTGTTGTTCCTTTTTCTAACTTAAGATGGAAAAGTACACCTTGCATACTGACAGGTTTTCTTTTCTAATATACCTTCTCTTGAATTTATGTATTTCTGGAATATATCCATTATCATTCTTTCCAAGTATTTATAATTTCTGGGTTTTTTTTTTAACTCAAGTTACTCAGGTAGTGTGATTTTTATTTCCAAATATATATATATATAGTACTTTAAAAACTCATTTTGTTAGTAACTTCTAAATTACCTGTAATTAGAGATCACTTTACAATAGCTATTTAAATTTTATCTGAACCTTTATGTCCTAGTACAAATGAATTTTGTAAATATCCATGTGTGCCTGAGAACAATATTTCCCAGTTACTGAACAAAGAACCTGATATGTTAACTGGACTAACTTGCTGTTTTTGATTTTTACATTGAAATCTCTGTTTAAATAAAGAATTTATAAATTATAAATTTCTCTGCCATTTTAAGGTGCCTGGGTGGCGCTGTTGGTTAAGCATCTGACTCTTGGTTTTGGATTGGATCATGATCTCAGGGTCATGAGACAAGAGTCCCACTTTGGGCTCCGCACTCAGCATGGATAGACTCTGCTGGAGATTCTCTCTCACCCCCCTCCCACTCATGCTTTCTAAAACAAACAAATCCTTAAAAAAAAAATTTCTCCACAGCTTTAACAATTTCTCAATTCAGATACTGAATAGAATCTTTGAATCTACCACTTTTTGTTTCATGTATTTTGTCAGGTTCATGCATGTTCAAAATTGCTATGCCTTCTTGATATGCTATATCTTTATCTATATTAACAACCCTCACCATCCCTAATAATGCTTTGTCTTATTTTTATTAGTGTAGCAATAATAATTTTATTTTGGTTAGCATTTTTAAAAAATACTATTTTCAACCTTCCTGTGTTCTTATGCTTTAAGTATATTTGTATTCTAGAAGGTATTCCAACTGATTTATTCCAATCAGTTATTTTCTTAACGAGTTTTGGTTCACTTAGATTAGATTCATTATGTTTATTGATGTATTTGGCCCTATTTCTACTATCTTAATCTTACATTTCAGTTTATCCTACTTTATTTTTAACACTCTTTAAATTTTTGATATCCAAAATACAATCTTCTAATAATTTTAATATGCTCTCATATCCTTTGATCTTGCATCCTCTGCCAACCCATCAAGGTTGGTATTAACTAGACCTTTCTTAGTTACTAAGGGTATATTTATTATACAGATAATAATCAACTCTACCAAGGTAAATAATCACGAATGTCTTGCAGCATCCTTTATTTTACCTTACCTTTTTGGTTAAGCACTTCATTCAAAACTATTTTCAATGTGCGCCTTTTAATAAAAATCTTCGGAGGACTTTAATAATGCCTGAGGGTATTATCTACTCTTATTTCAATGATAGTTTCGCTAGATATTAAATTCTAAGTTTAAGACCTTTTCTATCAACTTTGAAAATAGGATTCCATAGTTTCTTATACCCAGTGTTGCTGTTGAAAAATATGCCCCCTGCCAAAAAACAGTTAAGCTCATATTTGTTCTTTTATGTGCTGCTGCTTCTTTCTGTAGGCTTTTACAATTTCTTGGTCTTTCATATTCTTAAATTTCAGGTTAGCATGTGTAGTCAAGTTTTCTTTATTCTTTTTTTGGTGCTCTTTGGCCTTTTAAGTCTGAGGTCAGTTAACAAACTGATCTCAATTACTTTTTCAAATATTTTCTCTCTTCTCCAAATTTCCCTCTTGTTTGAGCAGCTTATTATCTGAATGTCAGCATTTCTATTTTCATTCTCATACTGCCTTAAAATTTTTTTTTTCCCTATTTGTCCTTTCCTTTTTCAAGGTATTTTCTAAATATGGCTTTCCAATTATTTACTCATTCCCTAGCTCTACCATTCCTGCTATTTCTCATCTATTGTGTTTTTTATTTTATTGTATGTTTCACACCTAAACTTTCTGCTTGGTTGTCTCTGGTCCATGTTCTCATTTGTAACACTTTCCCTTCTCTTATGATTTCATTAAGCTAAATTTATTAATCTGTCCTAATATTTTTGCTTCTGTTGGACTCTGATACCCTCTATCTACATTGTTTTTCTTTGAAATAGTTGTGTTTCTCCAGTGTTTCTGTTATTTCAGGAGTTAATTTTTTTCCTGGCATTATCAACCAAACTTGTCCAGCAATGAACAATATATTCAGTGGTAGGAATGGCAGAAAGCAGACTAGGCCTTGGGTGAAGACTCAGGCATTAACCTAAAATCACTGCCCTCGGAGCTTCTTTTTGGGGGGAAATACTACTTAGATTACAATTGTAAATCACCAGACAAGTGAGTATGAACAGGAAGAGGCAGAGCAGTCTCTACCTGATTTTCCAAGTTTCTCCAAAGTAGTAAGGTTTAAGCAAAGACTGGCCCAGGATTTTATTCTAGAGGACTAGAATAGAGATCTGATATACAGTAAATGGAGGGTGAGGTACTATTTAAGACAATGAAATTACGGGAGGGAGGGGGAAACATGTTAACAAGAACAGAATTCCAACAATTGGTTTCCTATTTTATACTCCCACAGAGATGCTTGAATTAACTTCTACCATAAACCACCTACCAATTCAACAAACCAAAAAAGTATCCCTCCCTCAGTTCTTCCAGCATCTTAGGAGCTAATCATAAGGGGAGGTACTAGCCGTTTACAACCAAGGTACAGTATCTTGAGATCATGGGATCTTAGTATTTTTAGGTCTGTAAAATCTTATTTGTTGTATTTTCTGCTTGGTTTTTATTTTTGGTTATGTTTTAAGATTATAGCATATTTTGTAAATGCTCTGTTGACATTTAAAAATTGATATATTTGTAGAAAATGAAATTACTGATATTTTCATTGTCCAAATATTGATAATACTCTGGTAAAAATGTGCCTCAATTTCTCCTATTTATTCTTGGTTTATGAATCACAAAAACATTTTTACATCTTTGTTACTGCCTCTACTTTTTATCAAAAATCTATTATGGGGGAAAAATCTATTATGGGGGCACCACGATGTCTCAGTCAGGTAAGCATCCAACCCGTGATTTCAGCTCAGGTCTTGATCTTGGGGTCGTGAGTTCAAGTCCATACTGGGCTCTACTCTGGGCATGGAGCCTACATTAAACTAAGTAAGTTAAATAGCTTTCTCTCCCAAGGTAATGTTTCTAAAATTACTAGAAATTTTGCTTTCTGTTTTTTTTAAATTTGGATTGGCTTATATAATCTATTTTTAGTAAAGAATAATTTTTTTTTTTTTTTAAGATTTTATTTATTTATTCATGATAGTCACACAGAGAGAGACAGAGAGGCAGAGACACAGGCAGAGGGAGAAGCAGGCTCCATGCACCGGGAGCCCGATGTGGGATTCGATCCCGGGTCTCCAGGATCGCGCCCTGGGCCAAAGGCAGGCGCCAAACCGCTGCGCCACCCAGGGATCCCAGTAAAGAATAATTTTATTTCAAGTAGATCTCTTTTAAGTAGCATGTCTTTGGGGTTCTCATACCTCTGCTTTTAAAGAAAAGACTTTTGACCTTTCAGAGTTGACTTTTGTTTTCTTACTATATGTTTCCTGTTGTACAGGTTACATTAGTAGATACTCTGTTTATAATTAAACTAGTGGTTATCTTTGCTTTCTACATTTTTTAAAAAAGACTTTATTTGTTTATTCATGAGACAGAGAGAGAGAGAGAGAGAGGCAGAGACATAGGCAGAGGGAGAAGCAGGCTCCATGCAGGGAGCCCGATGTGGGCCCGCTACTCCAGGATCATGCCCTGAGCCAAAGGCCGACATGCTTAACTGCTGAGCCACCCAGGCATCTCTGCTTTCTACATTTTTTTTAAAGATTTATTTATTCATGAAAGACAGAAAGAGAGAGAGAGAGAGAGAGAGAGAGAGAGAGGCAGAGACATAGGCAGAGAGAGAGAAGCAGGCTCCATGCAGGGGGCCTGAATGACGTAGGACTCGATCCTAGGACTCCAGGATCACACCCTGGGCCAAAGGCAGGCACTTAACCACTAAGCCACCCAAGCATCCCTGCTTTCTACATTCTTAAACCATTATCTGGTTTTTCAGAATAATTAACTCTGTCTTTATAAAGAAATCATGCAACATATCAACACTCTTCACAAAAGCATAAACATAAAATCATAAAGAACAAAAGAACAAAAGTGCAAAGTTCCCATTTGCTTCCATTACACTTCACCAGACACAGACAAGGCTAACAATCTGCTTTCTTTTATATATTCATATCTGTTGATGTCTTCCAGAGTTTTTTTCCTTTAAACACAGAAATGGTTACACTGTATCGTTCTGCAATTTACCTTATTGTACAAAGTCTTAGAGATTTTGTGTCAGTATATATTTCCTTTTTTAAACACACAAATTCCTGTGTTTTAATTCTGATCCACTTTTCTGACCCAGAAATCATCTTTAAAAACTTAAAAAAAAAAAAAATGGGGAAAGATCCTGGGGAAGAATATTTTATAAATTCTTACAGGTCTGAACATAACTTCACGCTCCCTTTACATGTGACCATGTTGTTTAAGCATTAAATTCTTTGCCCCACTGTATCTATTAAACCTCTTAAACATTGTTCTATTATCTACAGAGGAGAAATCTAAGGTTAACTTGATTTTTGTTCTGTCTTCATCTTATTTGAAATGCATAAAGAAGTCTATACTTGTTCTTTAAATTTTAACACTTACTGGGAAATATCTTCAAATCAGCCTCTTTTTATTCATTTAGCTTAATTTTTTTCCTGGTCTAGTAAGTTTTTTTCTCTGATGTGTATGTTAATATTTACCTATCTGCTGTTTTCTTTGAAAAAAATCTATCATTCAAGGTTGTGTCTTAAAAGCTATTTGTAATCTTCTATGTCAGACATTTCATTTTTTAAAATTCTATCTATATTCGAGCCACTGGGTGGCTCAGTTGGTTAAATGTCTGACTTCAGCTCAGGTCATGATCTCATGGTCCTGGGATTGAACCCTGAGTCAGGCTCTGCGCTCCATGGGGAGTCTACTTGTCCCCCTTCCTCTGCCCCTTGTCCTCCTGTGCTCTATCTTGAATAAATAAAATCTTTTAGGGGCACCTGGTGGCTTAGTGGTTGAGCATCTGCCTTCGGCTCAGGTCGTGATCCCAGAATCCTGGGATCAAGTCCCACATCAGCCTCTCCCACAAGGAGCCTGCTTCTGTCTCTGCTTCTGTGTCTGTCATGAATAAATAAAATCTTAAAAATAAATAAAATCTTTAAAAAAAAATTTTGATCTATATTCATGGAGTGTCCCCACACTGATTTCTTCTTCCTGTGATTTCAATTTATTTCATTACCAAATCTTTTTTCTTTCCTTCTACTGTATTCTTAGTTTTCTGCTACTCTCACCTTGAACCTATTCTTGTATAAGAATTTCCTGAAACATGTCAGGTCATCAATGGAATAAGACAGGAATAAATAAAAAAGGGCTCTATCAAGCAAGTGAAAAGGCAACATGAAAAATAGTACAAAATATATGCAAATCATAGATCTGATAAGGTTTGCAGAATATCTGAACAATGCCTACAACTCAATAAACACCAACCCAATTCAAAAATGGTCAAAAATCTTAGACATTTCTTCAAAGAAGATACACAGCCAATAAGCTATGAAAAAATGTTTAACATTACTAATTATTAAAGAAAATGTAAATCAAAACTACAAAGTGCTACACCACTTCACACCTAATAGAGGTCGGCTCTTATTAAAAAAAAAAAAAAGTTGGTGGGGTGTGGAAAAATCAGAACCCTTGCGCACTGGTGATGGAAATGTACAATGGCATACCAACTATGGAAAACAGTAGAGTAAACATAAAATTACCAAATGAAAATTGGTAAAAATCTGGGGTGCCTGGGTGGCTGAGTCAGTTAAGCATTTGATCTTGATTTTGGCTCAGGTCATGATCTCAGGGTCTTAAGATCAAGCCTCACTTTGGGATTCCCGCTGAACATGAAGCCTGCTTAAGATTCTCTCCCCCTCTCCCTCTGCTCTGCCCCTTTCCACATAGCCTCTCCTACCACCCACTTGGGTGTGCTCTCTTTCAAAAGAAATCGCAAAAAACAAAAACTCTCTTCTTAAAAAGAAAATTGGTAAAAATTTAACAAAAAAATTAAATATAAAATACTATAGGATCCAACAATTCCACTTATGGGTATATACCCCAAAGAACTGAAAGCAGAGGGGCACCGGCCGGTTCAATGGTTAAGCACCTGCCTTTGGCTCAAGTCGTGATCCCAGGGTCCTGGGGTTGAGTCCCGTATCAGGATCCCCAGAGGGAGCCTGCTTCTCCCTCCACCTATGTCTCTGTCTCTCTCTGTGTGTCTCTCATGAATAAATAAAACCTTTAAAAAAGAAATGAGAGCAGAGCCTTAAAGAGATTATTTGTACCTCAATATTCATAGCATTTTTCTACAATAGACAAGAAGGGGTAACAACTCAAATGTCCATCAACATTTGGAGAATAAACAAAATATTATAAATACAATGAAATATTTAGCCTTAAAAAGGAATGAGATTCTGAAACATGCTACAACGTGGGATGAATCCTGAAAACATAACGCTAAGTGAAGTATGTCAGAAACAAAAGAGTAAATATTACATGATTCCACTCAAAGGTATCTAAAATAGTCAAATTCATAGACAAATTAGAATGGGTGCGAACAGTGCAGTTTCCAAACATGAAAAAATTCTGGAGGTGGACAATGGTGATGGCTGACTGACAATGTGAATGTACTTAATCCCTCTACATTGCACATTAAAATTATTAAAATGGTAAATTGTGTGTATTTTGTCACAATAAAAAAGTTTAAAATGAATAAAAATAGAACTTTTTACTGGCTAACTGCAGAACTATGATATGGTGGTAGTAATAAGAAACTTAGCAGAATGATAACCTCACTTTCTTACCCATGTTAGAGAATGCATTAGAATATACTCCCTTCATTCAAAGGCCTTCCCAAAGAGAAGTAGTGATTAAGGAAAGCCAAGTTTTCATGGAAGTGAGGTATTCCCAAAGAAGTTGAGGCTATAAGTAAATTTCTTAGAAACACACAGTAATTCAAAATTACACAGTATGTGAGAATGTTTGGGTTGAATAAAACAGAGATGAGAATACAGGGCCATTCGACTGGAAGAGGAGGGGTAAGACTGAGAATCAAGAAAAGAAGGGAAGGAAGCTGGTGAGATGATTGAATCTAAAGAACCTCGCTGTTCCAAATCGATTTGCTTTGTTATGGTACAGAGTAAACCGTCACTGAAGACTTGCTAGTTGTCAGTCACTGTTCTAAGCACTTTACATGCATTACTTCATATTTTAACAAAATTGGCCTTGGTGACTCTGGATGAAACCAAATTTCTGCTCTTTTTAACTAAATGAAAAGGTTAACTTAATATTCAAATAGTAGGGCAGCCCGGGTGGCTCAGCGGTTTAGCATCGCCTTCAACCCAGGGCCTGATCCTGGAGACCCGGGATCAAGTCTCCCTGCATGGAGCCTGCTTCTCCCGTTGCCTGTGTCTCTCCCTCTCTCTCTCATGAATAAATAAATAAAATTTTTAAAAAAATCAAATAGTATAAATAGTTCTAGCTATGGCTTAGATTTCTGAAACCAACTGTTTGCAGATATTTAAGGGGAGTTTTTAAATTACAGTTAATTTCCCCTAAATAGCATTTCTCCAATATCTTAAAACATGCATATATAAATGCATAAAAACTGTATTATTGAGGAGGAGTAGATAATCATAGCCTTTAACCACTGGTTGTCCTTATATTATTTTACTTTCTAGTCCTTCTCCCATCCCCAACTCCCATCTCTACTGTGAAATGTAAGTAATTTTATTGGTATTTTGGATTATAAAAAAAAAAATACGTTAGCATCTAAAAATATATACAAAATGTAAAAACATCTAAAAATCACCTCAAATGGCTATTTGCATTAACAATCATAGTACGAATTACTCACAGATAATAAACGACCTAAAATACAGTGCAAATTAATAATAAATGATATACTAACATTTCAACCTAAATTTCTTTTGCTAACTGAAAATACCTATTTCATAAATAGTTTTAGTTGTAATTTTCAGTAGTACCTGCATGCATCAATTTTTAAACTTTACACTTAAAGTTATCAAAGTTATCATACTGGGGTGCCTGGGTGGTTCAGTCAGTTAAATGTCCCACTCTTGATTTTGGCTTGGGTCATGATCTCAGGGTGGTGAGATCAAGCCCTACATCAGACTCCACACTGGGTGGGAAGCTTGCTAGATTCTCTCTTCCTTTCCCTCTGCCCCTTCCCCTTTATAAAATTATCCAGAACTACAGATTTTTACCAAATGCCTTTTTATAAAGGCTACTTACTGCCTTTCAATAGTCAAAGTGTTTTTGGGAATGTGGAAAAGTACAATTCAGATTTCATTCCTTTTGTTAACTATAAAACTCTTTGATATAGGCAAGTCAACCCTATATGGAACAGAACAGCCATTAGAGCCATGCAAACAATCTAACTTGGAGGGGTTCTATAAGAAATCCACCAGTGCTGAAAATGTCTACCTTTAGAATCATCCCTTTAGGCTACTACATTATTTTCAGAATACATTTGTTAAAAGGCAAATGTTCACTAGAAAGGAATAATTATTATATGTATAAAAAGAAACAACTCATAACTTCTTTAAATTTAAGGAGCATAATACACTCAGCAAAAATTAACTGGTAATTAATAAGAGTATTAAGATTCACTCTTTCAAGGAAAATAGGTAATATAGAGATCAAGTACAAAAGGGTTTATATATTCAAAGTAATGACACTTATGACTTACCTCTAAAATCTGACTGGCTCTACGTAGTGGGTACTCATCAGCCTGGACCACTGTTATCTGACTGGGAGACTGTGACAGAATGTTGGAAGAGCTAAGACAAGTCTAAAAACAAAGAGAAAACAAAGTACTTTTTCTGTATATAATATTAAACACAGGCAAAATTTAAAGGTCACTAAAATACTACCTAACAGACACCTGGTCTGTACTTATGTTTGATAAGTAATCACTTAGGTTTTATAGTACCTTGTAGAAGATACTACAAGGTCAGTGGTAGAGTTTTGCGGTCATCTAAAAAATTGCAGAACTTTTTTACAGGGGCCTAAAGGAATAGCCTCAGGCCTCTACACTCACCTACAAAGTAAGACAATTTACACAATGCAAATAAAGACTAGTTGAGGTCCTAATTAAATTTAAAATAACATTTAAAAAAATAACACAAAAAATAATTTTTAAAACGCGTTATGAACATGGCTTACCATTTTAAAAAGTAAAATTAAAATGTATATATTCCATAAATGCTTCATTTTGATACTCTTACCTTAGACTGGCCAAGAGTTTGAAATTTTTCCCACACTATCTTATCACTTTCAAATTTTTTCCAAGGATTGTTCCATTTTTCAGAAGCTTCTTTTTCTTTCTTCTTTAAAGCAACCTGTTCATCTGTAAACAATGTCCTTTTTAAAAAAATGTACAAAAACTGTAAAAAAAAAATCACGTAAACAAATCATGACCTTCTTAAAGAGCCCAGATTCCAACACAGATTTAATCAAAATTGTTTCTTAGGGGGATTAACTCACAAGACAGAAAAAAATTTTAAGAGATATAACATTTAACTGAACCAAACTTAGATATGGCACAAATGGATTAAAAATGTTTATCACAATTAGCAATAAAAATCAATTTTTTCAGAACATATTTTATATTATGCAAATTATTCTGAGGTTCTATTGTCCTATAATGTTCCTTCATTTATTACTAAGAGACTGAAAAGCTAAATCTCTGGATTCAGAGAATCCTGGAATTAATCTAACTGCAACCACTTCCTATCTATGTAATTGTGGGAAAACTGCTATTCATCTTCCTAAACTCAGTTTCTTCTTCTGTAAAGAGAACAGTGCCTATTTCATACAGGGCCTAGCACAAAATAAATATATAATAAATGTCAGCCACTATTATTCGTAACTGCTGAAAGTGAAAAAATCAAAATCTTATGTCTAAAAACTGATATAAAAACTAGGCCCCACACTGAGGGGGGGCACTTGACGGGATGGGCACTGGGTGTTACGCTATATGTTAGCAAACTGAACTGCAATAAAAAAAATATACAAAAAAAAAAAAAAAAAAAAAAAAAAACTAGGCCCCAAATCACCAATAGTTCTTTAAAAAGTCAGAGACATATAAATTTAAATTTCAAGAAAATTAATGAAAGCATTACTTCAACAAAAAAAGATTGCTTTTTTAACATTATCAAATAAAAGTAAACTTTTCAGATAATAAAGCATAAAACTTCATTTCCAAGTAGTTCCATCCTACTTCAGAAGTTTGATTAGTTTGATAAGCAAAATCTTATTGAAAGAAAATATACAGACTGAAATTATGATATAAACACATCAAATCTCCAAACCTTCAGATACTACTATATATTTAATTTCTCCAAACTTCTGTTACCTTAACTTCCAACATCAAATCATTCCCGATTTCTTCTACTTATCTCTTTTTCTGTATCACCTGTCTCAGCAGCATTACAAACTGCCTCACAGGACTTTCTAGTTGAGTGGAGGGTGAAGCCCATCTTTATGTTTTTTGTTTGTTTTTGTTTTTTTTTACAGCTATTCTTAAGAAGTACAACTGTTACTTCACATATTTTCCAAATTCTGATACCTAGACGTAAGTCTAGTCCAAAAAGAAGCAAGAGTTTCTTAGTTATCAATATTTTAAGACCCTAACAGAAGTGATAAATTTTTCTAAGGTCTATATGCTGACAAAAGCAGTAAGCTGGCTTTTGTATGAAATATACTTACAGAGAGAGTATTAATGATTCTTGATGAGAATGTTTTAAAGAATGAGCTCAATTATTTTTATTTTTATTTATTTTTTAAAGATTTTATTTATTCATGAGAGAGACACAGAGAGGCAGAGAGAGAAGCAGGCATACTGTGGGAAGCTCCATGCAGGACTCGACCCCAGGACCCTAGGACCACACCCTGACCCATCCAAACTCAATTATTTTTAAATAAAACCATCTTTAAATCCATAGAATTTCTAGAACAGAAAAAGATGAAAATGGATTCTCACTCAGGAAATGAGAAAAGTTAGGAATCTTTGAACTCCTGAATGATACTGATGACATTAATGCTCAGTGCTCACCTCTGGTCTTCTGGTATACACCAAGAGACTACCAGACAAAAAGACACAATCTAAAGGAATGTAAAACCACAAAGCTTTCTTTCTTTCTTTTTTTTTTTTTTTTAAGATTTTTATTTATTCATGAGAGACACAGAGAGAGAGAGAGAGAGAGAGAGAGAGAGAGGCAGACACACAGGCAGAGCGAGAAGCAGGCTCCATGCAGGGAGCCCGACGTGGGACTCAATCCCGGGTCTCCAGGACCACACCCGGAGCCAAAGGCAGGCTAAACCTCTGAGCCACCCAGGCTGCCCCCACAAAGTTTTCTATATATTACAGCAAACTACTGGATGGCAAATGTTATAAAACAAGATTTTTCAGAATATCATACTGAAAGATATATTTCAACCTCAATGTAGATTCCTTAAGGCAACCAACCTGTAATAAAAAGTATAGTAATTACCTACCAAGCTCTTTCTTCCACTGGGCTTTTTTTGCTTCCAACAAATTTCTATCACGTTCTCTTTCCCCCAGAGTACTGAATATGTCAGCTGGTTTCCATACATTCTCTCTAAGACAATACAAAAAATAATAGAAATCTTATGTTTCTACACAAGATACTCCGTAAATATTAATAAACTTAAATAGCTCTTAGTCTTCAGAGTATTTTACATGAAAGGCAAGGAAAAACAAAACCATTTTCATAAGATGATTCCACAATAATAGATATGAGTTACATACATGGCAATTTTCTGCTCATACTGCTTAGATGTCTCTTGATTTTTATTTAAAGTGGATTTATTTTCATCCAGGACAGATGAAAGAGCCTCAGTTTTTTGG
This sequence comes from Vulpes vulpes, assembly GCF_048418805.1. Lineage (NCBI taxonomy): Eukaryota > Metazoa > Chordata > Mammalia > Carnivora > Canidae > Vulpes > Vulpes vulpes. The sequence continues at coordinate 86,854,582 of NC_132788.1, forward strand.
AATACTCCCATTATGTTCTCATCCTTTGGCTGATTGGAAGTATTGTTTAAATGTAGACTGTCTTGACCTCGGAGGTAAAAATACAGTTTTTAAAATTAACACTAAAAGTGCATGTATTACAAGAACTTACTTTGGCATACTGCTACATACTTTAAAAACACTGCCTTCCATATTGCCAGAGTTATCACCTCTCACGGCAGTCCTTCAGTGGGAATTACGACTCCCTTTCGTCAAAAGAGGAAATTGAGCCCAGAGGTTAAATGGTCCAGAGATATGGCTATTGCTATATAACCTCTTCTGTCTAATAAGAAAACAAATAAGCAACAACAAAAAAACTTCCATTCATTCTTGCTAACAATATTTTTACAAATAAAACACAAATCACAACTTAAAGAATAAATGCAAATAGATATATGAAAAACTCATTACCTTGACCTGATTTTTCTCATTTAGATGGGAAATAAATGGAAAACTTTTTTATGGACCACTGTCTCTATGCCTCCGTTATCTCTCTTCCAAATGTTTCATATACAGTCTCCTATGCCTGGCTCAAAAATTGTTCTAATTCTTCCTTAATGTGCTAGTTTTCCCAATGAAGAGAAAGTATACTTAATATGCATGTCATTATATGAATAGATAAAAATCTGCCTTCAACTTTGTTGATATTCTCACTCACTATACGTAGTTAAGTTTTTACTTTTGGCTCTGTAGGCTATAATTCTAGCATTAAACACTCAGCTGCCTCATTTTACAAAGAATAATCTAGACCAAGACAAGATAAATTCCTCCAACTTGAATACCTTGGGAGTGTGTATAGAAGCTACCTGGTCCCCATATCAGTTGTAGAGCCTCTTCCTGGTGACTATTAATGTTATTTTTATTTATTTCATTACTGCCTAACAACAATTTTTTTTTTTTTTTTTTTTTTTTGCCTAACAAAATTTTAATGACATTTCTACTCATATTAATTCCTTATCCAAAAGCTAAGGAAATCAGAAGGCTTTTAAAAATATAAAACAATGCCCTGACTAATGAAAAAGAAGACACATACTTCTACTCCTTCCAAGTCTGTATTTTATATTGCTTAAAAAGATAGTGCTGACAATCCTCAGCATGGATTAAGGGTCAGGAAAAGTACAATGAAGGCATCAAGAAAATAATCTTTTTTGGCAACCCAAATCAAATATTCAAGTTAAGGTTCTTTTAATTTTGACTAGGAACATTATAGTGATATTTTAGCACATTTTATATAATTATTTTTCATGTAAGTAAAGCCTCCTACATTTATTTTGTATTTTTATTTTTTTTAAGATTTTTATTTATTTACTCATGAAAGAGACAAAGAGAAGGTAGAGATAGGCAAAGGGAGAAGCAGGCTCCCCGCAGGGAGCCCAATGCAGAACTCGATCTTGGAACTCTGGGATCATGTCCTGAGCTGAAGGCAGATGCTCAACTGCTGAGCCACCCAGGCGTCCTTGCCTTCTACATTTTAAAATAAGCACAACAGCTTTTTGTATGAAGATCTTTATAGTGTTCAGAGAGTTGGGTTTCTTAAGGCTATGGTACCATGGTTGTCATATTCTGATCATTAACCTTAAAATATAGCACATTGTAGCTATAAAAGTAATTTTGCATGAGAATGTTCTCTAGAAGAATAATTATTTTTTACAGTGTTACATGGTAAATTAGAATTTCAGACACATAGTTATGTAAAATCCAAAGAATAAGAAATTCTAAAACACTGGTAAAATTAATATTAATTAAAACTTCAGAAAAACCTTACTTGTTTCCTCCTTTCCATTTTCAATCGCGGAAATAGACTTATTTCCTTGGTTCACAGTCATTAAAATCTGTTGTAGTTGGTCTTGTGTTAGACACACCAAACCGCTCTTCGTATTTTCAGCTGTGATGTGTTTTTTGCAATGCTTCTGCTTAGCTACTACAGAGGTATTTATGGTGTTTCTAGTCTTCTGTATAGTGGGGGTTGCAGGTGAAATCTCTTTCTGGACATAAAGACAGTCTTTATCTACATACTGCTTGCATAAATCCTTAGTGGGTGAAAAAATCATGCTACTTTTTTCACCTTTTGCCAGTGAAGTTTCTGAACCCATTCTCTTCTTTTGCAAAAGTTTTCCACTCCTGATACAAGTATTTTGTGTTGATTTTAGAATGTATCCAGTCTGTTTTGTTCTTATAGGACATTTTGCAATCTTGTTCTTACTTCCCATCTGTTAAAACACCAAAAATTTATTCTTTATAACAGCCACTGAAAAATCAACACTTATCATTATATCATCTGTCATGTCAGGCCTCTAAACATTTTGCATTTTGCTGGTAAGACATGCACGATACACTAACATTTAACCTTTGCACATCTTTACTTGAAAAGCTTCAACAACTGGAAATTATCATTTTATTTAGACATAATAAAGAATTTTTATTCTAGCTGCTATAGGACATCTCCATTCTACTCCAGTTTTGAATTTCATGTCATTATACCACTCAGACTACCTCTTTTCTTTATAGGTATCTATAGACCTGTAACTTAGTTATTTCTTGAATAACTTATAGGTTAATATCCCTCTACCATAATTCCTATCTTAATTATTAGTGCTTTCATATCCACATAGATCATTCTTCCAATTCCCTGGCCTCTCATTTCCTTGAACTCTGCTCCTTTTTTTTTTTTTTTTTTTTTAAGATTTTATCTATTTATTCATGAGAGACATAGAGAGAGAAACAGACATAGGCGGAGGACGAAGCAGGCTCCTCGCAGGGAGTCCAATGCAGGACTCAATCCCCAGACCTGGGATCATGTCCTGAGCTGAAGGCAGATACTCAATCCCTGAGCCACCCAGGTGTCCCTTAAACTCTGCTCCTATACTCTATAGGAGTATATCTCAATTACTCATTCTCATAGTGATAGTTTATACTAATCTTGTAACTACTGCTCACAGTAATCCCTCCATAACCTCAAGTAGGGCACAATGACTACCACGTTTTTTTTTTTTTTACCAGCTTAATTCCTTGCATATCCCAATTCTGACTATTCTTTTATTCAGCTGGAATCTATATTTATCCTATCACTTTCCTTGTGTCTTCATTTCCTTATCAATCTTAAATTCCATGATCAACCAAAACCACCACCATCTTCTATTGTCAACTGCTCTGCTCTGACATACATGCTTTGCAAATCCCCAGACTGAGAAAATCTAACTCTTCACCTACTCTGTGCCTGCACTCAGAAGAAAAACACAAAGCCACAGCAACTAATTTCACCTTAAATACACAACCCAAAACAACAAAGAGGCCCTTCATGCTACCTGGCATTTCACAAATTCATTTACTCTTAGTCTTTTAACAATTTCAACTTTCTCCTCTTTCCCAAAACTCCAAACACTTTCCCTTTCACACTTATTCTCAGCTGAAGATCTTGAACACTATTTCACTGAAAATCTTATAGAAAAGTAATCAGAAAAAACTTCAAATTTCTATTACTAAATCTGTACCAGCACTAGTACTCATACAAATCGCTTATACTTGTTACTCATAGATATTCCCATAACCCTCTCTTTCTAAAGGATCTTTCTCTAGCATCTCTTGCTTTCTCCTGAATCACCAACTGTTTCTTTCCTGCTAGACATCTTTAGCATCTTTAAAAACACATGAACACACTTTCTCCTCTCATCTTCCACAATCCCATTCCAGCTAGGCTTTCACCCAAATCACTCCACCAAAACTGCTCATCAAGGTCATTAATAACTTTTCACACTGCAAATTCAGTGACTGATTCTCAGATCATCTTACCAGACTTATTAGCAGCACGTGACTCAGTTGATTATTCCTCCCATTTTGAGTCACTTTCTCTACTTGATTTCCTGAGGACTCCACAATTCTGGTTCTTGCTGTTCCTCCTCAGTCTTATTGGCTCTTTCCCCCAGACCTCTTTTTTTTTTTTTTTTTTTTAATTTATTTATGATAGTCACAGAGAGAGAGAGAGAGAGGCAGAGACACAGGCGGAGGGAGAAGCAGGCTCCATGCACCGGGAGCCTGATGTGGGATTCGATCCCGGGTCTCCAGGATCGCGCCCTGGGCCAAAGGCAGGCGCCAAACCACTGCGCCACCCAGGGATCCCTCCCCCAGACCTCTTGAAGTTGCTTAGTCCCAGGACCTCTTAGCTCTAATTTACTTCATTCACTTGCTAGTTTCACTTACCCTTGTGGTTCTAAATATTATCCATATACTGATGACTCCTAACTAAACTTGTCTTCAGTCAGGATGGACCTCTCCTCTCACTTGAGGTTCCATCTGCCTATCCAAACACTTCCACTTGGATTATTACGAGCCATTTCAAACAGCATGCCCAAAACCAAACTCTTGATTTCCTACATACCCCTAAATAACTTCCTCCCTTCAATTTTTCCCATCTCAGCCCCCCATGCCAAAAATTTTGAAATTATCGGCTATTCTTTCATATGCCAACACGTCATCAAACTTTGTTTTGCTCCATCCCCAAAATATATCCTAAATCTGACCACTCCTGAACAACTCTTTTGCCACCCCTCTATTCCAAAACATTAGCTCTTGCCTGAAAAGCCTTCTGATTTTCTTGGTTCTGCCCCTGCTCTCTAGTCTCTCAACACAACCACAGTGAGTACCTTAATAGGTTAACTTAGATGTCACTTTCTACAAAAGCTTCTAATGGTTTCCTAGCTTGCTTAGGAGGAAAAATTGAACTTCATACTATGACAAAAAAAAAATTAATAATCTGTGCACCCTTCATGCTTTATCACCTCATCTGATCTCATTTTCTTTTTTTTTTTTAATTTTTTTTTTTTTTTTTTATGATAGTCACAGAGAGAGAGAGAGAGGCAGAGACACAGGCAGAGGGAGAAGCAGGCTCCATGCACCGGGAGCCCGATGTGGGATTCGATCCCGGGTCTCCAGGATCGCGCTCTGGGCCAAAGGCAGGCGCCAAACCACTGCGCCACCCAGGGATCCCTGATCTCATTTTCTATCTTAGCCACGAGCCATACTGGCTTCTTCACTATTCAACAAGAACCTTCAATTTTAGGCCTTAGCACTAGTCAATCCCTCTAACTGGGACATTCCTCCTTCAGATTCTACATGGTTTGTGCATTCACCTCCTTCAAATCTTTCCTCCAACATTACCAACTCAGTAAGGTCTTCTCTGATCACCCCCATTTAAAACTGTAGGTTTCCTGTTCTTTGTGTGTGTGTGTGGGGGGGGGGGGGGGGGTTGCAAGTTTCCTGCTCCACTCTCACACTTCTACCTACCTAGCACTCCCTTTTCCAAAGACTGCTGTTCCCCTGAAGTGACTGTGCCTCTTCCCTTTCTCTTTTCCTCTACAGCACTTTTCATCTTGTAACATTCTATATTTATTCTTATTGTATGTCAATTCAACTCCTTTCAAATGTAAACACCCTAGGGTAGAGATTTTTGTATATTTTATCTATTGCTATAACCCCAATAGAGAATAGTGAATGGAACAAAGTAGGTGTTCAGTAAATTTTATTATCCTCAATGATACTATTTTAAAAACTGACTTCTATGTTTGTTCCCTGTTCCAAAATGTCCCATTTCTGTGGCACTGTTGATCTAACATCTCTGATCGGTACGTATAGTCTTCTTTAACTTCATCCTCCTTGGTCTTCTTTACCTTACACACAAGTATTGGTCTTTTCTTCCTTTCAAATATCTTTTTCTCAACCATTTACATGATGATAAGCCTAAACTTGGGTTTTCATTACCACACTACTAGATTACAGCCTGCTTATATCTTTCCTCTATTTAATCTACTGTACCTTTTGGCAAATCTAATTAACATAATTAAACAGTCATTCAATCAATATTAACTGTTGCTTTTTGTGTGCTCACAAATATGGAAAAGTGCTGGATATAAAGATTAATAAAATACTTGCTGTCAAAGAGTAAGGTAGATACCACATGACTTACCCAGCTTATGATATCCCAACTCTCCTGGTCTTTCAGTAACTTACATGATATACAAAACATTTTGACCAATTAGCCAAACTCATTTCACCTCACTTTTCAAAATGTACCTGTACTATGAGCTACTAGATCGGTTTATTATCATCTTCATCTCATCTACATCCTATTTGTTCCTGGCTTTAGGCTTTTGATAATACCAATACACTATAAAATGCCTTTTTACCCTCCCAATTTGTGGCTGTTTAAAAAATAATTTTTTTTGGAGGGGGGGGACTGAGGGGGGAAGGAGAGTCTCACACAGACTCCCCACTGAGCGTGGAGCCCCAACGTATGGCTTGACCTCATGACCCTGAGATCAGGACCCAAGTGGAAACCAAGAGTGGGACACTAAACAGACTGCACCACCCAGGCACCCCTGAGGCTATTTTATGTAATATAACTAATCCTCTAAGAGAGAAGTGGCAAACTCAAATACCTACTATAAATTACGCTCTGTAGAACTGGTTTGATGGGATCCCTGGGTGGCGCAGCGGTTTGACGCCTGCCTTTGGCCCAGGGCACGATCCTGGAGACCCAGGATTGAATCCCACATTGGGCTCCCGGTGCATGGAGCCTGCTTCTCCCTCTGCCTGTGTCTCTATCATAAATTTAAAAAAAAAAAAAAAAAAAAAAGAACTGGTTTGAGCTGAAGAACATTTTTCCACTTAAAGGAGGCAGGCATTCCTCAGAACCAGCCAATACTGCTATATAGGAATCTGAGACTACTTGCTAGATCATCCAGTATTTCAAGGAAACCAAAAATGTCAGATTTTACTTTAAATTTTCCAATTTTTAGATATTGACAACTCACTCCAGTTTTTAAAAACTACTGTGTGGATTAAGCAATTATCAGCAGATACACATGCTGTGTGTATATAGCTGAGCCCTACCACCTCAGTCCCTACAGCTCCTACTATGTCACTTTTCTTTGGCTCATACTAGCCTTTTTTTGGATCACTCATAGTTGAGCATTTCATTTCTCTAATCAGCTGCTTATCCAAACTGTTAAAAAGTACAGTGCATGCCATTAACATATCTTGAAAGTCTCTCATTTCTGTCCCATTTTAATCATTTCACTAACCACTACACATGTTCAGGAACTTATAAGACTCTCCTTGAACTATAACTGGCTCATAACTGGTCTCCCTTTTACAATTTGTCCTTCACCTAACTGTCCAAAGTCCTATCCTACACACAAATTATACTATACAGACTCAATACTTTAATCCTCCCTACACAAAAATCAAGGAGTTCAAACTCTTTAAATATACATTTGAACTCTTTAAGACTGTAATCTACTCCAAGTTTTATGCTCTGTACTTCCCCAAGATATGTACTATTCCCCAAATGCAAATTATGCTTTCTATCCTAGTGTTTTGCCCACTATTTTCTGAGCTTAGAATACACTCCCCTACCTCCTTACCTATAAATACCCACCTCATTTTTAAGTTCTAATTAAAATGTCACCTCCTTTTACGAAGCTTTCCCTAGTCTCCTCACACCACAAAGAGCTGCTCTTTGCAGTGCTCTCTGCCTTTTATAACCCTACCATGGCATATTTACATTCTATTTGTATTACACAGTTATTTACCTGATACCCCCACTTCCAGAAAATAAGGCCTAGGTTTTACTCTTTTTCTCTCAGTCAAGGAAGAATTACAGTCAAGAATGGCACACCACTAAAACTTTACAGCTTCAATAAATCATTGTCAAACAGAAACCTACTAATTGGAGCTCTAAGTAGATTTATCTTGCTACATTCCACCTATAAAAGAAAAAATACACCAAAAAATCTTCTAAAAGTATTTAATTAAGGGGGTACGAGGGTGGGCAATGACCTGGCTTGAGGTCAACATACATTCATTCAGCTCAATTCTGATTACTTTGGGGGGTAGGGGCAGTGCAGAGAAAGAGGGAGAATCCCAAGCAGGCTCCATGCCTAGCTTGGAGCCCAATGCAGGGCCTGATCTCACAACCCTGAGATCATGACCTGAGCCAAAATCAAGAGTGGGATGCTTAACTGACTGAGCCACCCAGGCAGCCCCTGATTACTTTTTGTAGCTAAACACCAGGAAAAAAAAAAAAAACAATGAATGGAGCTAGCAAAAGATCATGAACTACTAAACATTCAATTATACTCAGGTTACTTAATAATAAGAGCAATCTAGCCTAAATAATTCCCCAAGTATTTACTGGATCAGATGAATTTTAACAGCTCAAAGAGTCTTCATGTCATAAACATTTTTATATAGCAAGTTGCTCTTTTAGCTAATTTTAATTCTACCAATGTTTTTCAAAATATAAACAATGTTCAATGTATTTGTTTAATACTGGCTGAGTTTACCATTTATATGGAGCCAAGATCCCAAGGCCAGAAAGAAGCAAAGTATTTTAAGATATAAAATATGATACCTAACACTAATATTGTATACATCCTTTAGTGTCACTACTCTGATTCTCTCATGTAGAAATACCTGTGGAAAAAAAATCTTTTAATGTTTTCTATTTCCACAAATTTGTGAGAATTTTAAGCATAAGAGTTTAGAATTTGTAAATTACTCATGACACTGAACCATTAATATTTCTTTCATTTCTCCTCCTATAAGCTTAAGAAATTAAGCTGTTAGCCATCTTTACTTCTTATTCCTTACCACAGATTTTTAAAATTGCAGAAGGGATTTTGAAAAGTAAAGAAAGTACTCTGACCACACGTGTTAAACTTGATGATGAAGAAAGTTCAGTTGTGTTTAAAGAGCATACTATGATGATGATAGTAATTCAACCTGTGAGAAAAGGGAAAAACAGAACTGTAGGTAGATGCTGTAGTCACTCAGGAACTTCTCCCAGTAGAAAAAGAAAAGCACTATGAAAAAAGAATCCATCAATAACTTATGGAAAAGAGAATCCAACATATAGCTGCAGAACTGAGATTTGGGAAATTAAAAAACAGATTTAAGCAAAAGGAAAAAGACAAGCACTACTGTTTTTGTTTGTCTTCTGTAAAGAGCAAAGAAAGAAATGAGGAGGATCTTAGCAACTCCGATAAATAAGGGAAGAGAAGCTCCTTGAAATAAAATCAATAGAGAAGGGAGACTTAAATTGTATCAGTATTTTCTTCCAGCTTTATTAAGTTATAATTGACAATTATAAACTATTTAAGATATACAATTTAACATATGCATACACTGTAAAATAGTCACCACAATCAAGTGAATAACATATCCATCACTTCACATAGTTACCAGCATCAGTATTTTGAAGTCCTCAAAGCAAGAAAAATAAAACGAAACAATTTGCTCTAAGACAGTAAATAAAGATCAACATCAGCTGACACATTATTCTGGAAAAGAATCCTAGGATAAAATATTTCTAGACTGTTAATATAATCTTTAAGTTCAAAACTAGAAGATCACCACATATTCTAGGTTGGTTACAAAAACAATGACATGTCTTCACAAATGTGGTGACTAAAGCAAATGCATTAAAGACATCAATGCAAGGGGATAAAAGTGAGAGAAAATAGAGCCGAGGAAGATGGAAATCAACTACAACAAGCAGCTTTTTATCTAAGATCTCAAAAACAGGTGCTGTATTTGTTAATGTAAATCAAATAAAATAATGAGTTGCAATATTTTAAGAGTAGGACCTTGGACACCTGGGTGGCACGGTCGATTAAGCATCTGACTCTCGGTTTCAGATAGGTCATGATCTCAGGACCGTGAGGGAGAGCCACAATCCTCATGTGGGGCTCCACACCCAAGTGTGGAGACTGCTAACAGTCTCTTCTCCCTCTGTCCCTCCCCCTCTCAAGTAAATAAATAAAACTTAAAAAAAAAATTTTTTTTTAATAGTGCAGGAACAGGAAAAATATATACTATTCATATTGTAACTAAAAAAGCACCCAAGATATATGGCTATATACCATATTTGGAAAATAACTTTTATAAAGGGCAGCATATGGAATTACTCTGTATCATCACCCATTTATGCTGGATACTCAAGCAACTTCACTTTGATTAAACCTGGAAAAAATAGCAAAGCCATCAAGAGCTCAGAGGTGGAAAATGCCACATCATCAAATTGAGCTCTATTCAAGAAACACAAATAAAGACTAAGATGCTACAAAGAAAAAAAAAAAAAGATGCTACAAAGAGGAAAAGGAGGGCTACAGTTAATAATGGGAGGGTTGAAATTTCTGCTGATATCAATCTAAAACTGGAAAAATAGGGAACAAGAAAAGTAGGATATTGAAAAGTTGTTAAAGTGGTAATGTATTTTGTTGAAAAAGGCATTTTGGGCTCCTGAGAAAAATAATTTAAAAGGAAAACTATCATTAAGCTCAAGTACAATCTATTAAGGAGAAAGCAAAATGCATGTACGAATTTGTGAATCAAACACAGCATTTGGTGTGGGAAAATGGAATTTGAGTATGAAAAGAAAAATATTTTCATCTCAGGAACTGCACTGTCCAGCAGAGTAACTACTAAATTTATTTTTTAAATTAAAACTTCACTTCCTTTGTCACACTAGCCACATTCTAAGTGCTCAGTAATCACACATGACTAGTGCTGGCTACCATCTTGGAAAACATTGATCTTAGGACAGTTCCACAGTTCCATCATCACAAAAACACTTACTGGACAGCACTGATCTAGAGAAAGAGGTTCTGTATGGCTTTTTAAACTGAAAAATTATGATTCCTTTTCTATGAAAGGACCAACCTGAAATCAAAAGAGCAGTAACTTCCCACACCCTTTAAAATATATTGACAGGATTTATTTTTAAACCACTGTAAAGAAAACCACATTTTACATTCAAAAACAGTTCAGGTCATTTGGCTTACCTTCACAGAATTTTTTGATTTACATTCTACAAAAGAAAACAATAATTACTGGACTATCAACAAAAACATACTAAGGCAGTTATAAAAGAAATTTTTAATTAGCATGGTTTTAAAAAGATATTTAGCAGAAATATTAACCCCCAAAGCATTAACTTTAGGTCCTATTTGAGTGTTCTAACTTTTACAGTGTAGTTCAAGTATTCCTATTTCATTTGTTTATTTTCCAAGGTAAAACTACAAACAGAGAAAAAGAAGATGAGAATGAGAGGATTACCATAGTATACTGAGTTTTAAAATTAATACTAAAAATGACTTTGGCAACTGTGGTCTTACTACAAATTTAATTTTCTTGAGCAATACATCTTAACATGCACAGAACATAATTACATAAACCTCACCTAATTGTTGATTAGGCAACATATTAAATACGAAATACACTGGAGCATTAAATTTTATGAATAAATACTGACAGTGGTAAGCAATGATGTATTCTGACTTTACTTGGCTAAAAATAAATCTGAGAAAGTTAGTCAAAAACATCTTTTCGCAAAGTATCATTTAAATATTACTCTACAAGCAAAAAGTATATTAAGCTTGTATAATTTTACGTAGGAAGTTAAAAGTTAACATTTTAGATTTCTGATAACACATCATACCATATGGAGACAATATTAACTTGGTTTTTCCATCCAATAATTCAGTTTCAAGCTTTAAGCCATCTCTGTAAAATAAAATAAAGTTTGTCATTTTTAAGAAATAGCAATATTTTAAATAGAAATGGCATGCTCATTTGAATCTTGAAAGTAACTATGGTCTTTTGAATTCATATATAAATCTTGTAAATATTTTTTTTAAAATCTTGTAAATATTAAACCATTCTTTAAAAAAAAACGTTTTTCAATCCAAGATAAAACTAAGCTCTAGAAGGAGAAAAATGCCTGAAACTTTCTAATAATGCAAAGAATTCGTTATGTTTAACATGAAAAGTCATTTTTGTTAAACTTCATTTTCTTACTAGTAAGCAATAAATTCAATCATCATAGCACTACTTAACTTTTTTTAAGATTATTTATTTATTTATTCATTCATTCATTCATAGAGACATAGACATAGAAAGAGAGAGAGAGAGAGGCAGAGACAGAAGCAGGCTCCATTCATTCATAGAGACATAGACATAGAAAAAGAGAGAGAGAGAGAGAGGCAGAGACAGAAGCAGGCTCCATGCAGAGAGCCTGACGTGGGACTCGATTCCAGGTCTCCAGGACCACGCCCTGGGCTGCAGGCGGCGCTAAACCGCTGCGCCACCAGGGCTGCCCGCTCTACTTAACTCTTAAAACTGTTTTTTTGCTGTTACCAAAACTCCTTACCTAAGTTACAGGAGCAAAAACATATCTAACTTTTATTAGTTTCACGATGATCTCATGACTAACCCATTCTATGGCAACCTACAGCGTTAATTTGAGAGTGAGCTATAACACTGCCACCAGGATTATTAACTTTTTTGAGTACAGTGACAGTTTGTTACTATCACAACAATAAATCTGTAATAAACTTTGGCTGCTCTAATTGACTTGTGCATGTCCAATGCAAGAGCGCAAAGTAACAGCAGACACTGCCAAGGAAACTTGTACATAAGATCCTAATAAAAACTCCACTGAGAACAAAAATAGTCCACATTTAATACATGGCTTCCCAAAAGCGGGGCGGGGAAGGGGGAAGGTGTGTGTCATTAAACATCAAGAGGAACAAAAATGAAGTCCAAGAGACATAATTAAATCAAATGGGCGAAACAGAGAAGAGACACATTGGGAAAGGTCTCCCTGGGAACACATTTGGCAGCGTTGCTCAGTAGAGGACATCAAAATACCTCCACTTAATTGAGATAAAACACGGGGGGGGGGGGGGGGGGGGGGGAACGGGTTTTAAACCCTGTTGCAGGGCAGCCCCGGTGGCGCAGCGGTATAGCGCCGCCTTCAGCCCGGGGCGTGATCCTGGAGACGGAGGATCGAGTCCCACGTCGGGCTCCCTGCGTGGAGCCTGCTTCTCCCTCTGCCTGTGTCTCTGCCTCTCTCTCTCGAATAAATAAATAAAATCTTGAGAAAAAAAAATATTTGATTAAAAAAAAAAATAAACTCTGTTGCAGGGTAGTCCCGGTGGCGCAGCGGTTTAGCGCCGCCTGCAGCCCGGGGTGTGATCCTGGAGACCCGGGATCGAGTCCCACGTCAGGCTCCCTGCGTGGAGCCTGCTTCTCCCTCTGCCTGTATCCCTCCCTCTCTCTATCGCTCACGAATAAATAAGTTTTTTTTTTTAAAAAAAAAAGCCCTTTTGCGGGGTTAAGACAATTCACGTTTATGTCGCTGAAACTGAACAAACGAATGAACCCAAGAAGTAGGTCTGTTCAACATTACTGCACTGTCCACTCCCTGAGGGGACATGGTATAAAACACCAAGTTCATTTGATAAACGAGGTGCAGCTGTCGGAACTTGGGGGCCTTTTCATCTTTTCATATTAAACGTCCCAGGGGAATGAAAACCCTGCGACAAACAGCCCTTTTCCTTCAACCACTACTTAACAAGTAGGGTCTGTGAGGGGCCAAGCACTGGCAGCGACCCGGTTGCTTGCGTTGGCGGCGCGAAGCGCATCTGGGCGCTCCCCACAGGCCGCAGAGAAGCGAAAGCCAGAGCCGCACAGGACCAGCGAGCGGCCTGGGCCCGGACTCCTCCCCGGAAGCCGCGAAGCTTTATCTCTCCATCTGCCCTCCCCGCTTATCGCCTCTTCTCCCTCTCCACCCTGAGGTCAATGTGAGGGCAAGAACCAGGTTCCGGGCAGATTTACTCCGCGTTACCATGTGGAAAGGCGATGGCGGCAGCAGCGGCCAAGGCCGAGGCCGTCCTGGGGCCCTCGCCCCCTCACCCGCTGTCCGCCTCAGGGAGCCGGGCCGCTGACGGCGGCGCAACGTGGGAAGGGGTTCCACGAAGGGCTCCAAGGGACCACCCAGCCTCACCCGCCTCAGCTAAAGACGGCTCTGCTCCGCCCGGCTTACCCCAGGTTCATGGCCTGACCTCTCGCTCTCTCCACAGGACGCTCCAGCCGCCTGTGTACGCCGGTTGCCGCCGCCGCCGCAGCCGCGCAACAAGCGCTGCGCCGATTGGATACAGTGATGCCGGTGAGCTGGGAGAACGGACCAATCAGAGTTGAGCGTGCTGCCGGGTGCGCTCGGAGGCGGGGCTGCGGGGGCAACCCGCCTAGTTGGCGGCGGTGGATTCGGGCGCTCTACCCTGAGGCTCTCTGGCTGGCCCTGGGCTCCTTCGTTCTACGGAGTTGTACCCCCCCCGCCCCCGCCCCAGTTCACTCGGAGCCCTCAGAGGCGTGCCTCATCTCAGGTGGAGGTGACAAAAATGTGGAGAAACAAAAAGCATAAACTTTTTAAGAAACGGACATTTTCCATATTTGTAAGAAGAGAGGTTAAAATTTGGGAGTAAGGTAAGTTGGAGGGCTGGGCGTTGGAGAGAGACTCCTAGGTTGAGGGCAGGATTTCTCTTGTTTGTCGCTCGGCATGAAGCCTAGTACATTAGACCTCTTTTTATTTTATTTTATTTTATTTTATTTTATTTTATTATTTTTTTATTTATTTTATTTTATTATTTTTTATTTTATTTTATTTTATTTTATTTTATTTTATTTTATTTATTCACGAGAGACACAGAGAGAGAGAGAGAGAGGCAGAGACACAGGCAGAGGGAGAAGCAGGCTCCACGCAGGGAGCCCGACGTGGGACTCGACCCCGGGTCCCCAGGATCACGCCCTGGGCTGAACCAGCTGGGCCACCCGGGCTGCCCAGAACTCTTTTTTTTTTTTTTTTTTCCAGAACTCTTTTTAAATTGCAACAATCACAGGGGATCCAAGCACTTTGTCTATTATTTGAGCTTTACAAAATTACCCGTGAGGCACCGAGCTTAAGCAGCTTGCCCAAGGACTATGAAACCATTTAACCCCAGACCCGGTGTTCCCAACTAGTGTTTTACGAGTCTAACTGCGGTTCATTCTTAAAGATACAAATGTAAACATTATTTCCTCCGAGAACCTCCTCTGGAATCCATTAGTGGGTAAATCAGGAACCTATTCTCTGCTCACCCCACCCCCAACCCCTGCCCTTTTGATCAGAGTACTAATCCACTTAAGATCCTGTGTCAAGAGTGAGCTGCAGACGGGCAGGCGGTTGGTGTCTTACCTCCATAGCTGAGCGCCTGACACTGAAGGGTGTAGACAGTAAATAATTGATAAATGAAAGAACAGTAAAAAGTAAAAAATGTCACCAACTTTACTAAATTTTTCTGAATGCTATTTTGTGCTGAGGATTTTTTTAAAGATTTTATTTATTTATTAATGAGAGACAGAGAGAGGCAGAGACATAAGCAGCGGGAGAAGCAGGCTCCCTGTCTGGAGCTGGATACAGGACTTGATCCCAGGACCCCAGGATCCTGACCTGAGCCAAAGGCAGATGCTCAATGGCTGAGCCACCGGGTGCCCCTTGTGCATGTGTGTGTGTGTGTGTGTGTGTGTGTGTGTGTGTTTTAAGGAATACTTATCTATGCATAGAAAAAACAAAAGACTAAAAGGATTTAAACCAATACTTTAACAGGAGTATTTCTCAGAGATACAGCTGTGTGACTTTAAAAATGTTACCTTGTTTCTAACTTTTATTATTATGAAAATATTTAAATAAACAAAAAATGACAGAAGGGTACAATGAACATCTAAATATCCTCTACCTAGATATGACAGTTGTTAAAATTTTGCCACATTTTCTTTCTCTTTCTTCCTCTCTCTACACACATGTGGGCAGGCACACCATACACTGTCCCCCACCACACACCTTTTTTTTGTATCACTATTTGTAAGTAAGTTACAGATGTTATAACACTTTACCCTTAAACACTAAAGCATAGAAATCCTAGGAATAATAAGTTCTCTTATAAAACCATGGCAAAATTATTGTACCTAGGAAAATTAGCAATTTCACAATAACATCTAATGTTCTGCCTGTATTTACCTGTCCAGGGGAATATCTTATGCCCAAGGGTCTTGGCATCAAGGTGTCTGGAGTCATTGGTCTTGGGAAACATATATGACAATCTCAACCTCATTAGGTTACTCCTTAGATGTTATCTGTTATGCTGGAAGACTCCAAAGAAATCATTAACTCCTTGACCTTTACAAGGAAGACATACATTAAGGTGTGTGTAGGTGGGGGTGCAGGTCCTAGCAAGAATAGAGGCAGCAAAAAAGCAGTCCTTTGTGAGGTCCCTTTAGCTTCCCTATCATAATATAATATTTGTCCTTTTGTGTCTGGCTTCTTTCGCTTAGCGTAATGTTTTGTTTTTGTTTTTTGTTTGTTTTTTTTTTATGATAGTCACAGAGAGAGAGAGAGAGGCAGAGACACAGGCAGAGGGAGGAGAAGCAGGCTCCATGCACCGGGAGCCCGACATGGGATTCGATCCCGGGTCTCCAGGATCGCGCCCTGGGCCAAAGGCAGGCGCCAAACCACTGCGCCACCCAGGGATCCCTAGCGTAATGTTTTTAAGGTTCATTCACGCTGAAGGAAGCATCAGAACTTCATTCTCTTTTATGGCCAAATAACATTCCATTGTATGTACATACTACAGTTTGCTTATCCATCCTTCTGTTGATGGACACTTGGGTTGTTTCCATGTTTTGGCTATGGTGAATAATGAACATTGGTTACAGGTATCCATTTGAATCCCTATGTTTAGTCAGTGTGTGTATATATGTGTACAAAGAGAGAGGAAAGAGAATTATAAGGAATTAGCCCACTCAGTTATGGAAGCTGAGAAGTTCCACGATCTGTAAACTGGAGACATGGGGAAGCCAACGATAGAGTTCTAGTTTGAGTCCAAAGGCCTGAAAACCAGGATTTACACCATGGTGTAAATCCCAATCAGAGGGTAGGATAAGAATAATGTCCCAGCTCAAGGAGTCAGGCAGAGATACAATTCCATTGCTTTCCCTTTTTGTTCCATCTAGGCCTTCAACAGATTGGTTGATGCTCAGCCACACTAGGGAGGCCCATCTGCTTTACTCAGTCTACCAATGCAAATGCTAATCTCATCCAGGAACACCCTGACAAATACACCCAGAAATAATATTTAAGCAAACATCTGGGCACCCTGTGGACCTGTCAAGTTGACACAAAGGAAATTCACCATTACATTCTGTTTTCAATTCTTTTGGGTATCTACATACACATGGAATTTCTTGGTCATATGGTATTTCTATCTTTAGCTTTTTGAGACATTAGCAAACATTTCCACAGTAATTGCTCCATTTTACATTTTTACCAGCAACGTACAAGGGTTCCAATTCTCCACATCTTCATCAACATTTATTTTCCATTTTTTGTTTGTTTTTAATTATAGCCATTCTAGTAGATTCCCTGATGCTCATAGTTTCTGCTTGTTTTGTTTCTTTTTTATTATTTTTTGAGATTTTATTTATTTATTTGAGAGAGATAGGTAGAGAGAGCATGATCAGGGGTGAGGGAGAGGGAGAAGCAGGCTCCTTGGGCTCCATTCCAGGACCGTGGGGTCATGAGCTGAGCCAAAGGCAAACTCTTTCCCCACTGAGCCACCCAGGCGCCCTTTTGTTTGTTTCTTGAGAGCTTCTTAGAGTTTGGAGCTGCCAGCTCCATCTTTTTGCTGCTGTCATTTCTCTTTATTCCCTTTTAATGTAGAACAGTCACCTGACCTGTAGAATGGCTCACAGTCAGATTTGTCTGATTATTTCCTCAGGATGTTGTTTAACTCGTGCCTCTATCCTCTATCTTTCCTGTAATCAGCAATTTAGACATTTTTTGCTAGGAACACTTTAAGGTGGTATTGTGTGGTTCACAGTATAGCACATAAGGTTGTCCTGTTACTGTGGCCAAGTTTGAAGACTTTAGGTGGTATCTGGACCATCTCTCAAGTGTAAATGTCCATTTTCCCTTTTGAAATTAGTAAATAATCTGAGTGGTTGATAGTTTGATACTGTGCAGATACCTTGTTCCCTAACAGCCCTTCACCTAACCGTGAGGGGTAATTTTTATTTTACATGTTCTGTAAGTCATATTTCGCATGGCTTTATATCCTTTTGTGTACTACTCTTCTGCACAACAGAGATGGGATATACCTTGCCCATGATCTTAACTACAGTACTGTGCTTCCCTCTTTTATAGAACTAGTCTCCTTCAATTTGAACTAAACAAGTAAGAAAGGGATGCCTGGATAGCTCAGTGATTGAGCATCCACCTTCAGCTCAGGGTGTGATCCTGGGGTCCTGGGATCAAGTCCAGCATCAGACTTGCTGCAAGGAGCCTGCTTCTCCCTTTCTCTATGTCTCTGCCTCTCTCTGTATGCCTCTCATTAATAAATAAATCTTTTAAAAAAAGAAATGTTTTCTTAAAGATAACAGCAGGTTTTGAAAATGTAGTTTTCTTAAAGATGACCATAGGTTTTTACTGAAGAAAGGAATATAAGCCATTTGGTTGTCTGATTCCCCTGAATTTAACTTTTGATTAACTTTAAGAGCACTGCAGAGACCCTCCTAACATAATAAAAAGCATACATCTTGCTTATCCAAAAATGAGCAAACATGGTTATGATTATTGAACTGTTGATATCTGTAGAAAAGCATTAGAAAAAAAATCTCCGTTCTTACTTTGCTCAGTCATCTAAATCCCACATGTGTGAATCATTTCCATTTCTTCATATACTGTATTTTCTTTTTAAAGGATTTATTTACTTTTTTTAGGACTTTATTTACTTTCTTGAGAGAGAGAGTGGCAGAGGGAGGGGGAAAAAGATAATCTCAAGCAGACTCCCCACTGAACACAGGGCTCCATCTCACAACCCATGAGATCATGGCCTGAGCCAAAATCAAGAGTCGGCTACTTAATCAACTGCACCACCTAGGCGCCCCTGTATTTTATTTCTGTATGAGTAAACGCTTTTTGTCAGGGAAACTGCTGCTTTTATCAAATACCCAATAAGTTATCTTCAAGTTAAAAAGGTGTTCTGTGTTTATTTTGCTTCTAGGAGTTTGTATCAGCCTGAGCCCAATCAAGAGAGAGAATCCAGATGGTAATTTGAACAAGGAAAATTTAATATAAAGAATTATTAACTATGTAATAGTTAATAGGGGTCTGGCATAATGAGAGATTGCTTAGTAAGAAATAAAGAGAACTCTAAAAAATACAAGAATAACAGATATAAGGTGTTTTCCCCAAGGAAAGACCCTCTTATCCCACAGGACTGAGATCCAGACCTTACTGAGGTCATGCCCTGGCTTATGTCAGAAGATCTTACCAGAAATCCATGCTCTAGGTTATTGGGGGAATCTATTCAAGGAGATATCTCTCCAGGGGCAGGTCACTACAAAACTGCCTAAGGCGGTTGCTGGGGCAAGCTGCTGATAGCAGGGTGCCATGGCCACCATGCTCTACAGAAGTAAGTGCTGAAGGGGACTTGTGCGCTGGGGGCTGGACCCTGGAGATACTGCCCATGTTGCATGGATCTGATGTTGGAGAAGCTTCCAGGGCTGCAGAAGCTGGAAAGTGGGGGAAGCTTCTTCCACTAAGATGTCGGATGCCAAGGAGCCTACCAAGTGAACACACTGGAAGCAAGGACAGGACGCTTTCCTCCCTCAGTATCTCTCTAGCCTCCTCTACTAAGAAAGCTAAACATGCTGTCAGCTACAAAAGAAAAATATTTAAAGAACCCAGATCCGTTTTTACAGAGACGTAAAGGATGAATGTGAAGCTGAGCCAACAAATTGATAACTAACATATATTTTTTATACCTACTGAGGCTTTCACTAGCACCATGAATTTAATACTAGTAGAACAGTCTTTCAACAAAGAGCTACAACATAATAGTAAGGTTCATCACTCCATGATCTGATGGACATTGAATACTAATTGATACAGGTGTGGATATAGCATATGCTGTTTGAGAAGATTATGTATTTCAGGTGTTTTTACATATTGCTGTCCACTTTAGAGTTCATTTGTTTAATAGCACTCTCCTTGAATGCTATTTTTATGACCAATTTATATTCTTAATAAAAACTGACTTTAAAAAAATTTAGAGAGTCACCTGGGTGGCTTAGTCGGATAAGTGTTTGCCTTTGGCTCAGGTCATGATCTCTGGGTCCTGGGATCGTGTCCTGCATCAGGTCTCCCTGCTCAGCGGGGAGTCTGCTTCTCACTTTCCCTCTGCCCTCCCCCCATCATGTGCAAATTCTGTCTCTCTGTCAAATAAATAAAATATTTAAACATAAATAAAATAATTTTTATATAGTAAAGCACACAGATCTTAGGATATAATTCAAAGAGTTTTTTGGTAAATGTATTTGCTCATTTAACCATCAGTTCAATCAACATATAGAACATTTCTGTGACCCCCAAAATTCTCTTGTACTCCTATCAAACCCTATCCCTTTCTGTAGACAATCACTGTTGTGATTTTAATCACCATAGATTTAGTTAGGTTGTTCTAAAATGTTAGAAAAATGGAATCATGCAAGGTGTGGCTCTTGAGCCTGACGGCTTTCAGTCAGCATAATATGTGTGAATTCATCATGTTGTGTGAGTATAAAAGTTTGTTCTGTTTTGTTGCTGAGTAGTGTTCCATTGTGTGAATGTATGACAATCTGTTGAATGTTTGGATCACTTCTAGTTTTG
Source organism: Vulpes vulpes (assembly GCF_048418805.1). NCBI lineage: Eukaryota > Metazoa > Chordata > Mammalia > Carnivora > Canidae > Vulpes > Vulpes vulpes. The sequence continues at coordinate 86,875,178 of NC_132788.1, forward strand.
GAGTTATTACGCAAAAAGGCTGCTCTATATACTCTTGCACAAGTATCTGTGGATATATATTTTAATTTCTCAAGGGCAAATAGGAGAATTGCTGAGTCAGAGAGCAGATGTTTTGAAATTTTTATTAGAAACTACCAGACTGGGATGTCTAGGTGGCTCAGCAGTTAAGCATCAGTCCTCAGCTCAGGGTGTGATCCCGGAATCCAGGATCAAATCCTGCATCGGGTTCCTTGCAGGGAGCCTGCTTCTCCCTCTCCCTGTGTTTCTGCCTCTCTGTGTGTGTGTGTGTGTGTGTGTGTGTGTGTCTTTCATGAATAAACAAATAAAATCTTAAAAAAAGAAAAAAAGAAAAGAAAAGAAACTACCAGACTGTTTTCTGAAGAGTTTGTGTCATTTCACACTCCCAGTGTACAATAGCTTTCACATTTTCATCAACATTTGGTATTGTTGCTTTTCCTTTTAGCCACTCCAGTGGATGTGAAATGGTATTTCCTTGTGGTTTTAGCCTGCATTTCTGTACTGACTACAGAATGATTTTCAATACATTCACTCAGTTTTTATGGAATTTGCAAGGGGAGGCCCTATTATTGAGGGCTTTCTTCCCTTAGGTCTTTATAGAAGGCTCTATTAAATTCACTCCTGAAGGGATCCCTGGGTGTCTCAGTGATTGAGTGCCTGCCTTCAGCCCAGGGCATGATCCTGGAGTCCCAGGATCGAGTCCCACATCAGGCTCCCTGCCTGGAGCCTGCTTCTCTCTCTGCCTATATCTCTGCCTCTCTCTCTCTCTTTCTCTCTGTGTCTCTCATGAATAAATAAATAAAATCTTAAAAAAAAAAATTCACTCCTGCAGGGGCACCTGGTGGCTCAGATGGTTAAGTGTCTGACTCTCAATTTCACCTCCGGTCACAGAGTCTTAAGATCAAGCGCCATGCAGGGCTCTGTGCTCAAGCAGAGTCTGCTTAAGATTCTCTCTCTCCCTCTGCCCCTCCCCTCATGGTCTCTCTCTCACTCAAACTAAATTTTATTTTTTAAATAAAAAAATTCACTCCTGCAGTTCCACCCTAAGTATCAGACTACTTAGACATTTCTGACTGACAGGGTGTGGCAGTGGACCATTCTCTCTTCATTTATATTAAAATGTTATTATATCATGTATGTCAAGCATTAGCAGTTGGTGCAGGAGCATTTGGATTGATGGTGCAAACCAGTGGCTTCAGAACTGTATAACTTTGAGGACTGTATCAAGACTACCTAGAAGCTTATTTTACCATCAATGACTAAGGACCTTGCTGTCGACCTCTATAATTTTCTTCCTATTGGACATCAGCAGATCCACTTTTATGTGATTCAAAATAATTAAAACTATACTGGAAAGTTGCATCCTTGACTGATTGAAACTATTCAAAAGCCTTTCAGAAATACCTAACTGGGAAGACCTTCCTACATCCTCTATTTATGGAATTCACTTTTCTTCCTTACACACCATTACTGTCGAGTAGTGTTTGTGATTCTTTTGTGAGCACCACTCTACAGAGCCAGTTAATTAGCCATCTTCTCTGTCTCCAGGAATGGATACAAACCAAAGGAACAATATATTAGACAAAAGCAAAACTAAATTAAGTAAATTGTTCAGGTGTGAAGGGATGAAGGTCTTAATTGTGCAATTCTGAGAAATGTGAGAAATACCAAAAGAGCAGAGGAAGAAGAGAAAGAAAACCACTATAGGAATAAGTCAATTAACCCTCTCTGCCCTCAGAGTCTTCATATGAAAGATTAGATGAGCTGTCTAAGATTCCTTTCAGTTCCTAAGTGGATGATTCTAAATTATCCTCAGTTCTCTCCATGCCCACTGTTCCATCTCATTTAAAGCCCCCTACTGCTCTCCCCAGAACTATTCCAACAGCCTCCTAACTAGTCTCTATTTTGTGGTCAGAATGATTTCTAAAATGCAAATCTGTTTAAGTCACTCTGCTGTTTTAATTCTCACAATAATATAAAAACTCTGTTGCCCTTGCCATAAAATCCAAATCTCTTAGCACATTTACCAGCCGCATCTTGATCTTTCTGATTTTTGCTTCTTACCACTGCCCCTCAAACCCTGACCTTCCCTACACCAATCTCCCACTTCCTCGAAAGTAGCCACTCCTCCTGTCTCCCACCTTTGCATCACAGATTTTATTGGGTGCCTACTGTGTCCCAAGAATTGTTTTAGCCCAAAGGATAAAGCAGTGATCCAGGTAGACAAAATCCCTGCCCTCCTCAAGCTATTTCTTCTTGCTGGAGTGCTTTTCCTCATGGCACTTCCCTCCCTAAGCAACTTTGCTGAGTAACTTGTCCTGTAGGTCTTTACTGAGATGTCACATCCTCCTGGGAGGTTCTTCTTACTGCTTTCTCTCCTCATTTCTTTAGGGTGTATCCTCTATTTCTCAAATAATATTTGTTATCCTGTGTGACCATCTCATTGTTCCACTAGAGTGTACTCTGTATGACAGCATGGACATGCTGCCTTTGTTCATCATTTCCCCCCAAAGCCTGACACATGGTAATTTCTAAACAAATATTTGTTGGAAAGAAGATACATTAAAAAGGCTATAAGCCAATGACTACCTGCTAGAAAAGGAATGGAAAAGTGCTACATATAAATCTGTAATGGGGCAACAGGGAGACATAATTTACATATTAGGCATACCAAAGAAAGGGGTACACACAAGGATAAGTATAAGATGTAGCAGCAACCAAAGAGAGGTTAGCTAGGCAGCTCTGAGTCTTAAATTTGGGGAAAAAATCTCTGGTAACTCTTGTAACAAGGGTATAAGAGTAGAGATTCCTTCACTAACTCCCCAAGATGAAGTCACTAGCATGGAGACTTCTTCACTGGTCAATCTTAAAAGAGCACACAGAAGTAAAATGTGAAACCTTTGTGGAAAATGAATTGTGCTGGGACACCTGGGTGGCTCAGCAGTTGAGTGTCTGCTTTAGCTCAGGTCATGATCCCAGGGTTCTGGGATCGAGTCCCACATCGGGCTGCACACAGGAATCCTGCTTCTCCCTCTGCCTATGTCTTTGCCTCTCTGTCTCTCTTAAATAAATAAATAAATTCTTAAAAAAAAGGAAATGAATTGTGATATCAACTAATTATATTCATGACAGGTCATATACATGAAAGCCATTGTAGTAGGCAGAATGATGCTTCCCCAACCTCTCACCCCAAAAATGTGCCCAACTTTCCTAGAACCTTACGTGACACAGAGGAATTAAGGTTGTAGATAGAATTCACATTGCTACCCAGCTCACCTTAAAATAGATTATCTGAGATAACCTGAGGTGATCCAAAGTAATCACAAGGATCCTTAAACACAGAAAAGGAAGCAGGGGAGCGTCAGAAAAAGAGATGTGACAATAGAAATAGGTCAACTAGATGTTATGCTCTTGGCTTTGAAGATGGAGGAAGGAGACCATGAGCCAAAGAATTTAAGTGGCCTCTAGGAGCTGGAAAAAGCAAGGAATTGGATTCCCTTCTAAAATCCCCAAAAGGGGGCAACCCGGGTGGCTCAGCTCAGCGGTTTAGCGGTTTAGTGCCGCCTTCATCCCAGAGCCTGATCTGGAGACCTGGGATTGAGTCCTACATTGGGCTTCCTGCATGGAGCCAGCTTCTCCCTCTGCCTCTCTGTCTCTGTCTCTGTCTCTGTCTCTCTCTCGATCTCTTTCTCTCATCTCTCATGAATAAATAAATAAAATATAAAAAAAAATTAAAATCTCCAGAAGGAATGCAGACCTGCCAACACCTTGATTTTAGCCACATGAGACCAATAGCCAGACTTCGGATCTTACAGTTCACCCAAAACTGTAAGATAATTAATCTGTGCTGTTTTAAGCCACTAAACATGTGGTAATTTGTGAAAGCTGTAATAAAACTAGCACGTATGTTTACTCTGTAAGCATACCTCCTTTCTAGTAGAGCACCCAAAAAGAGTTGAGCCCCCAAATCTGAGATCTGATCACTGTTGTGATAAACAAACTGTAGCATTTGCTTTAGATCTATGAATGGCTTGGAGTGCCCTGATTTTCTTCATCACCCACTCTCCTACACACGTTTCACCACACACATGCAAACATAAAAACGTGAACACCAACCTGATTCAGAAAGATGTGGCCTACCACAAATATGCCTAAGATCCTTCTTTCACAATAGCATCTAAAGGGATGGTTTTCTCCTCCCTGTAAACTAGACTGCAGGCTCCTCTCTAGTTGTGGCTTCTCTTTTCCTTCGGGTTGGCCTGATATTCACCTAAACCAGTTTGTTCTTACATAAAAGTGTTGAAGAAGTTGGGAAAGGTTGTAGATGGTGCAAGGTCTCAGGCTCTATATCCTTTCTTCTGGGATTGCCTCTATTCAAGTGCATTAGAACAAAAGGACACTTCTAAGATAAAGCCAAAAGAAAAAAACGCTCTGGTTATAGCCAGTAACAGGGGTCAGGTGCTGTGAGAATTGGGGGTGGGACTATTTTTATCATTTGCAAAAAGTGTGCTGTGGTATCTCAGTACTAACTCTTCTAGTTTTATTTTCTAGCCCCCACGGTCCATGCTCTTCTCCAACGCCCCTCCTCTGGCTGCTCACCCCTCACTCACCTTTACACTCTTACCTCTGTAAGGGTGGCTCTGAAATACCCAGGCTCTGTTTCTCTCCTTAGCTACAAAATTCCCAGTTTCTGGCTGCTGCAGTTTTCAGGCTATTTGAAAATATACGAATGCAGCAGAGGCCATGCCCATTGTGCCAGGCTTTCCCTGACATGACACTCAGTGTCCAAATTTTCCTTCATTCTGTGAATGACACAATGTCTTTCCTGGCCCCTGGTAGTCAGTGTGCTGGTGGTATGACATGACCTCTATGTTTCTCCTCCTCCTCGTGCTCCAGCTGTGACAATCTATTTATTCTTCCCCACACACTTTTTATTCTCTCATTTCTGTGTCTTTTCCTTAGCTCTCCCCCACCTAGAATGCACGTCTTTGCACATGCAGTGTAATGGGACAACAGAGGCTGATAAGTTATATAGCATCTGAGACATGCCAAAGCAGGAGGGACGCCATGTGATTGCTGTCAGACTTAGTGACAACCAGGGAGAAGTTAACTGGGCAGCTGTGCATCTTAAATTGAGGGAAAAGATTCTTGGGAACAGGTGTATTGGAATAGAGCCTTCTCCACTAGCTTCCTAGGATGAAGTGTTTCTACCATGGAGACTTCACTAGTAAACCTAGATAAAGCACACAAAAGTAGGTGAATGTATTTACCTGTTAAATGTACACATTTGCTTATTAAAAACTTTCTAGTGATAAACATGACATTGGAGAGTGATTTCTTTGGCATGGGTGTAGGAGTGGTGGGCAATGGGACCAAGGAGACAAATAAGCATTGGTAATATTCATTTTTCTTTTAAGATTGTATCTATCATCTATCTATGTATCTATTATCTATCTATTTGTGTGTATGTGTATGTGTGCATGAGAGAGAGAGAGAGCACATGTGGTGGGGGGCAGAAAGAGAGAATTTCAAGCAGACTCCACACATAATGTAGAGGTCCACTTGGGGCTTGATCTTATGACCTTGACATCATGACCAAGGACTGAAACCAAGAGTAAGTTGCTCAACCCACTGAGCCACCCAGGCACTCTGGTAATACTCATTTTCACATATAGATGGTTGGGACATAAGTTTAGTTATATTATTCTCTATTATGTTTTTCATGTCATATTCAAAACACACACACACATAATTCCTCCCCACACTTTCAATATAGTTTGAAATATATAACTGTAGGCATTTATTTTCCCTTGTACTCATTTTCCACAAAGCGCAGTGAGACAGGCTTTCCATATGTATATTTTGCATTCCTTAAACCCAGTTTATGTGGGTAATTTTTCACCTAATCTTGACACAGCAGATGGCAGTGTAGGTCCAGCTTCCTATGCAATAATAACATGGATAATTTCTAACAAAACTTACTTTAGCTGAAAATTTGTGGTTTTAAATAGTTAACAGAAAATATAAAATTGTAGAAAGTCATGACTCCCTTCCTGGGGATTTGGAGATGCATATTCTAATTATATTAAACTCATTAAAAATACTTCATTAATAATATAAAAGCTAATTCTAATGCAGAAATAGGAATCAGCACCTCCAAAGAGACACTGAACAACTCTCATTCTCATAAGATTTGAGTAATTGTCTCCTAACTCTGGGAAACGAACAAGGGGTAGTGGAAAGGGAGGTGGGCAGGGGGTTGGGGTGACTGGGTGATGGGCACTGAGGGGGGCACTTGGTGGGATGAGCACTGGTGTTATGCTAAATGTTGGCAAATTGAACTCCAATAAAAAAATAAATAAAAGATTTGAGTGATTGTTCAACTTCAAGTTCAACTTTGGCAAAAAAGCCCCCTTACATAAAATTACTTAAGAATCTTCATGTTCATTACCATAGTATAAGATTACATTTTTTACAAGACTTAAAAAAAATCAAACACAAAGAGAGTTAAATCAATTTTTATTTAAGAACTGCAGATAGATCTTGCCAGTACATTTTCTTTGCATCCCCCGCCCCCAGGCCCCTGTACCTTGGTTTTCCAGATTCTGTTGAATCTGCAGCTTTCTTCCCATTAGCAAGAACTTTAAAGGCAGTATGGGAAGACGCAGGAAAGAACAGTCTGGTTAAGCAAAGCCAGATTCAAATCTCTGCTTTGTTGCTAGCACCTGTGTCATGTATGAGGGGGCCAGGGGTGTTAACTGGCTGCTCTGAGTCTCAGTTTCTTTCCCTGTAAAATGAGATAATAATAGATGTTGATGTGTAGGATTACTGTAATAATATGTTCACAATGTTACCACAGATGACAGCTCTTGAGGATTGCCAGGCTTCACTCTCATTGTTATCCTCTTGCATATATTCTCTCTTCCCTTCTACAGGATGTGTAAAAACACCCATCACCTGACATCTTTCCTTCCCAGTCTTTGGAGTGATGTGTTTCTAATATGCTGCCCTTCTTCATTAGACCCTGATTATCTTTTCTTTCCTCCTTCTCATTCTCTTTACTATTCTGAAACCCCACTTGTGTCTCATTTTGCTCACCAGTGTTCATCTCATTCACTCCTAATTTCTAAAGAAATTAGCAACAGACCTTGTTTACTGCTTCCCTGCTGGGGACACAGGCTTCTTTTCTTCAGGGTCCACTACCCTAGAAAAGCTCAGGAGAACTGAGAACTCCATGTCTCAGCTAGAAGATACACCAACAGGCTCTTCTTTAAATGCTGGAAATATCTGGAAATGGGATACTTCAGAAAGGTACTTGAAAGTATCAAATCATTGTACAATTTTCATTCTGTTGGAGAGATTTTTGTGATACTTTAGTTTTGTATTTTATTTTATATATATTTTTGAAAGCTTCATTAATTTTTCCAGAACACAAAATACATCACAGCAAGAATTATCTAACTTTATTTCTACAGAGAATCATTGGATAGGGACAAAAAATTTTAATCGTGGTATTGATTAACTAGTTGTTTCACTAATAGTATCTTGAAATAAACTCCCTCTTATTGATTACCTACTATATTAGGCATAGACTAAGGACTTTAGAAGCACTTATTAATTTATTCTTTTTTCTCAATTTATTTTTTTAAAGACTTTATTTATTTATTCATGAGAGACACAGAGAGAGAGAGAGAGAGGCAGAGACACAGGCAGAGGGAGAAGCAGGCTCCTGACAGGGAGCCCAATGTGGGACTCCATCCCTGGACTGTGGGATCACGCCCTGAGCCAAAGGCAGACGTTCAACTGCTGAGCCACCCAGATATCCCTCAATTTATTCTTTTAAAAAACTCCTCAACTATAGATACTAATATTATCTCTATAATACGAATGATAAAACTGAACCCCAGAAAAGTTATATGATTTAAGTTCAGACAGTAAGCAAGTATAAAGCCAAATTAGTCTAATTCTGGAGTCTAACTTCAATGCTAATATTCTTTTCAAACTATTATTGGATATAATTGTTGTATACTATTATGTTAGTTTCAGGTATACAACATAATGATTTTTATATGTGTATACACTGCAAAATGATCACCACAATAAACCTAGTTAACGTCCATCACCACACATAGTTACAATGTTTTTCTTGTGATGGGAACTTTTAAGATCTACTCTCCTAGCAGCTTTCACTTATACAATATGGCATTATTAGCTATAGTCAGCATGCTGTATACTACATCCCAAGACTTATTGATTTTATACCTAGAAGTTCATATCTTTTGACCACCTTTGCCCATTTTGCTCAATGTTTCTATTCTATAGTAACTAGTCAGTACAAGGCAAGTTTTCTCAGTGAAATTGGCCAGTTGGATCCTGAATCAATTCTACAGGTCCATCTTTTTGGGGGGGGAGGGTATTTATTTATTTATTTATTTATTTATTTGAGAAAAAGAGTGAGAGAGCACATGCATAAGTGGGGAAGGGGCAGAGGGGGACGGAGAGGAAAAGAATCCCAAGCAGACTCCTTGCTGAGCATGGAGCCTGATGTGGGGCTCAATCTCACAACCCTGAGATCATGACTTGAGCCTAAATCAAGAGTCAGATGCTTAACCAGCTGAGTCACCCAGGTGCCCCTACAGGTTCATCTTTTTAAAACTAGTTTTCAATTACCAAGGAGCTTATTTATACACAAATTTATTAGGTACTTATCAAATAAAAGTCATTTTTAATTTCTCCACTGCCCTTCCCACCCATAAGAAATCCATGTACAAACCCTGCTGAAATGTGGTATTTATCTCAGAAATGTGTCTCAAGTGGATCCAATTCTCTCCCCTTTCTCCTCCCTTCCCTCACTCTATTGCAAGCTAATATCATCTCTGCTCTCTGGATGGCTGGAACAGCCTTCTAACTAGGCTCTCTTCTATGTTCTCTAAATATGCTGCACTACTATATTTATCAGCTGCTTCTTCCACTTCCATATAAACTCCATAAGGGCAAGACTCTGTGTTGTTCAATACTGTACCTCCAGGACATAGAATAGTGCCTGGAACATGGTGAAGAGCTCAGGAAATGTTTATTGGTTGGATGAATTTAATACCAAGCATATAAAGATGAGGAAAGTGGGGGTACCTGGGTGGCTCAATTGGTTAAGTGTTCAACTCTTTTTTAAATATTTTTTTACATTTTTATTTATTTATGATAGTCACACACAGAGAGAGAGAGAGGCAGAGACACAGGCAGAGGGAGAAGCAGGCTCCATGCACTGGGAGCCCGACGTGGGATTCGATCCCGGGTCTCCAGGATCGCGCCCTGGGCCAAAGGCAGGCGCTAAACCGCTGTGCCACCCAGGACACCTAAGTGTCCAACTCTTAATTTTGGCTCAGGTCATGATATCAGGGTCATGAGATTTAGCCATGCGTGGGGGCTCTGCACTCAAAACAGAGTCTGCTTGAAATTCTCTCTCTCACTCCCTCTACTCCTCCCCTCCTCTGACACACACACACACTCTCTCTAAAATTTAAAAAAAAAAAATCTTAATAAAAAGATTAAGGAAGTGCATTCTTTACCCTCATGGAATGTATTAGATATTACTGGGAACAGACACATAAGCAAATATATACAGTATAGTGTGATAAATGCAGCAAAAAAGGAGCATACACAAGATTTAGTTCATAGTGGTGAAAAAGGCAAGGGAGTGATTCTATCTGGTGGGGATGGGAAGGTCTGAGGAAAGTTTACAGATGCTTAAAAATATCTTCTAGGTTAAAGAAGAGTTCATCACATGGAAGAGGAAAAAGAACACTCGAGGTAGAAGCAGCAGTATGCTCAAAGAGAGAGAAGTAGCTACTGGTTAGTGGGATGAAGAGGACAACTATAAATATCTTGAAATGGTTACAACCAACAGTACACATGGGGGAATGGTGAAGGATGAAGGTGGAGGGATGGGAAGGCGTCTTATTGTGGAGGCATGAAATATACAATAAGCAGCTTAAATTTTATTCTATAAATAATGAGAGTGCCATAAAAGACCTTTAAGCAAGGGAATAATAAGAGATTGATATTTTAGGAAAAAAATAAGACTGGGGAAGTGAACAGATTACAGAAGTCTGAGGCAAGGTGATCCATTAAGATTTAATTGCAGTATTTCCTTTTCTAATCAGTACAGAGTAACAGGCTTGGATTTACCCTTCTTCCTGAAACAATGAATATATCTATATATGGTTTTCAAAACACTGGACATCAGGCAACAAAGGACAGAGATCCCTGTGAAACAGGAAACAAATGAGATGAACTCTATGATTAATTACCCCAACTTACTACCCTGAGAGAGTTTCTAGACTGCAGTACAGGGAGGGGAAAACAGATGGGGTCAAGGGGTCTCCCTGATGAAAGAGAGTTAAGAGTCTGGGGAGACCAGAACAGCTGATTTCATAGAATAGAATACCAGAGAGGAGAGAGCTAACAGGGAGGGAAAGATTTGCAGAGACACCCCCTCCAGTATTCAGCAGAGTACTGACCAGCATATGTATGAGGCCAGGGAAAGAACTATTCAAAAAGATTAGAAAGAACAGCACCTGACACCCATGCAGGGCCAACAGTAACCATTCCCACCAGCCAGACTGGAAAAACCAATAATTCAATTCATGGCATTGGGTAGATAAATCAGGAAAGTTTTTCTTTCTTTTTTCCAATATTGAGGAATAATTATTCCTAGACTGAATTCCTGACAGCTCTGGACCTGTCTAACAAATCATAAAAACTAGAAAGGATCAACTGTTCCCAAGTTACTTAACTGCCTCCTGGAACAAAGCTCAAGAAGATTTATAGGATTACAAAAACATTCAGTACTCAACAAGGTAACATTTACAATGTCTGGCACCCAATCAAAGATTACCACACATACAAAGAAGTAGGAAAACATGTTCCATAATAAGAAAAATAATCAATCAATTGAAACTGACTAGGAACCCACACAGGTATTAGAATTAGTAGAGAAAAACATGAAAACAATTGTTATAACTATATTGTACATATTTAAAAAGCCAAGTACAGATACATAAAATATTATAAAAAAAGATTCAAATAGAACTTTTTTAAAAAAATATTTTATTTTTGGGGTGCCTGGCTGGCTCAGTTGGTGGAGCATGCGACTCCTGATCTCAGAGTTGTGAGTTCAAGCCTCACATTGGGTAGAGAGATTAGTTAAAAATAAAATCTTAAGAAAATAAATAAAAATAAAAATTTTATTTTCAAGCATTCTCTTCACCCAACATGGGACTTGAATTCACAACCCCAAGGTGAAGAGTCGCATGCCCCATAGACTGATCCAGCCAGAGACCCTCCAAATTGAACTTCTAAAGACGAAAATCAGTATCAGAATTTTCTGACCATTGTAAGAGAGTGTAGAGACAGAAAGGGAGAGGGAGATTGGGTGTTAAATGCTGCCATTAAGAAGAACAAGGAATAAGGAAGGAAAGATGTGAATGGGTGTGGCAAAAACAGAGTTTGGGGCTTATTGACTTCGAGGTGCTCCATGATAGAACTCTGAGGAACTCTATCATTTAAGGGATTGATAGAAAAAAGAGGAATTTATCAAAGTGATTAAGAAAGTGGGGTCCTAGAAGGAGAGGGAAAGCAGGTATTAGAGGCATCGTAGAAGCCAAAGCCCCAAATTTCAAGAAAGAAATAATTGGTATGACCAGTGCTACAGAGATCAAATAGGAAAAAAACCTGAGAAGTGGCCAAAGCAGTCCCTGGATCTGGTAGGTAGGAGGTCACTGATGATCTCACATACATGATGGAAGAGACTCCATCTGTTTTGTTCACCCAGTGCATATTCTGCAGTTTCTGGAAACAGATGCTTAAAATAATTTGGCAAATGGATGGATGAATTCAATAGTTATAAGATATTCTGTGTGTGGCAGAGCCCTTTTGTGATGAGAATTGTAGCAGATTTAGTGGGATCAAAAGGCAGAAGCTGGGGATCCCTGGGTGGCTCAGTGGTTTAGCACCTGCCTCCCACCCAGGGCATGATCCTGGAGACCTGAGATCGAGTCCCATATTGGGCTCTCTGCATGGAGCTTGCTTCTCCCTCTGCCTGTGTCTCTGCCTCTCTCTCTCTCTCTCTCTATCATGAATTAAAAAAAAAAAAAGGCAGAAGCTAGGGTCGCCTGGTAGCACAGTTGGTTAGGTTCTGACTCTTGATACTGGCTCAGGTCAAGATCTCCGGGTTGTGGAAATGAGTCCCACGTAGAGCTCCATGCCCAATGAGGAGTCTGCTTGAGATCTTCTCCCTCTGCTCTCCTTTCTCCTCCCCCCTCAAACCTGTGTGTGTGCTCACGCAAGGATGCTCGCTTGCTCTCCCTATAAAAAAAAAATTATATATATATATATATATATATATATATATATATATATATATATAATTGGAGTTCAATTTGCCAACATATAGCATAACACCCAGTGCTCATCCTATCGAGTGCCCCCCTCAGTGCCCATCACCCAGTCACCCCCACCTCCCGCCTATAAATATATTTTTTTAAAGGTCTTCTACTAGACTATAATGGATTTAGTGACTGGAAGGCGAAAGGAAGAAGGCGATAGGAAGAGGCAGGATCCAGTAAAACTTTTTTTGGGAGGGGCCATGGATTTGCACAATATCAAGAAATCTGAAAAATACTGAGACAGGAAAACAGTATTTCAGAGCATATAGATGTTCAGGTGTTGAATTGTATGGGCCAAACGTTGTATAATGAACTCATCTAGAGTTAACTTCTCTGAGCCTTATTTCCTGGATCTGCAATAGTACTCCCTACCTCATAAGGCTGTTGTCAGGATTTAATGAGGTAATGCAGGCAGAGTGTTTGGAACTGTCCCTAGCTCAGTGAATGCTAGCTGTGGCTGCCAAGAGGATGGCACCATAAGAGACAGACAGGTGGGCACAGGTGGCAAATTGCCTTGATGAGGAAGGAGTCTCTTGTTCTGAGACAGGAGGGAAGGAGGAAGGATGGGGTGGAGGTAGGTAAGCTCCAGAGAAATGAGGGAATTCATGGAGCTACAGTTTTATGTTTAGGGATGTGGAACTTAAAAAGCTGTTTGAATTTTGAGAAAGGTTATTTAGATGTTAAAAAGAGAAAAACCGGGACAGCCCGGGTGCCTCAGCGGCTCAGAGGTTTAGCCTTCAGCCCAGGGCCTGATCCTGGAGACTCTGGATCAAGTCCCACATCGGGCTCCCTGCATGGAGCCTGCTTCTCTCTCTGCCTGTGTCCCTGCCTTTCTGGGTCTCTCATGAATAAATGAATAAAATCTTTAAACAACAACAACAGGTCCAAGCAATCATTGTGTTTGAGCATTTGTATAGATTAAATGAAACATATTCCTTTAGCTACAATTTTGAAACTTTTTAAAAAAAGATTTTATTTATTTATTCATGAGAGACCCAGAGAGAGAGGCAGAGACACAGGCAGTGGGAGAAGCAGGCTCTATGCAGGGAGCCCAACGCGGGACTCGATCTCCAGACCTGGGATCATGACCTGAGCTAAAAGCAGATGCTAAACCGCTGAGCCACCCAAGCATCCCTATAATTTTGAAACTTAAAAGCATCAGTCCCTAGCCTTGAGAAGTACTGCAATATAGAAGTCTATATCGGACTAGGATAAAGGAGATAGGAAAATGTAACAGTTGGAGCTCTTTGGCTGTGAGCAAAAGAAAGGAACTGGTAAATTTCAGCAAAAATAAAAAAGTCTGGAGTAGCTCACAGGATTTAAATGAAAGTTGAAGAACCATGTCTCAGAGAGCAAAGGCCCAAAGGCTGCTCCAGGGTCCAATGGAACAAAAGCTGACAGCTTGTCTTTTTGGGACCTCAGGCCCTTCAGATGAGGCTTCACCTCTAAGCATTTGTCCTGTATGATTCCCTCAAGATTTAAATTCCTGGGAGAGAACAGGTCTGATTCGCTTGCCTCAGGGCACTTGGTAACAATTATATTGCTTTCTTAATGTGTGACTTCAATCACCCTCATTCTCTCCTCCAGGAGGTTGGCTGGACCTCAAGAAGGATGGCTCCAGGAAAATAATCTAGTGTGCTGTTTTTCTTTTCTTTCTTTCCTCTTTCAAGGAATACTTTATGTGTTTGCTCTGTGCCAGGGGCTCATTAATATAAAGAGATACAGTCAATACAGAGCAAAATGTGACAAGGACTCTGCTCCCCTGGTGGGTTGAACTGTGGGAGATCAGCATGAATTTAATGTTTAACTTAATGATTATGCAATGGCAAACCAAAGAAATGCTCTGAAAGAAATGACTGCCTCTTGGAGAGCAGAGAGCATTTAACAAGAGAGTCTGATCTGACTTGGGGGCTGAGGATAGACTTCCAACAAGAGATGCCAGAACTGAGATATGAGGGATGAATGAAGAGCCTGGCAAACATGCAAGCAGTATGTGCAAAGGGCCTGTGGCTGGAGGGAACCTATGATACACCCTAATGGCAGCACAACTGGAAAATGGGACTTCTTTGCTTTTAGCATCTGACAAGTTTGACCCAAGTACAGGTTTATAGGTGATTCCACCATTCCTATTTGTGATATTAGTACACTTCAATTAATAAAAGAAAATTTTAAATGTGGGTTTAATGAGATCACTTTTTTGAGGACACAAATGTTTGCATTTTTGTGTGTATATTAGCTGATGCATATCTAGAGGTTGAACATAAATTTTGCAGTAAAAATTAATTCAAATTTCATCAAGCTGTAGCTTTCTGTAATATTGATAATAAGGATCGTGTTATATAACTAACAATAAAGAAAAAAACAAATCAAGCTTAAGAATTTTACTTTAAGTGGACTATTCTCTGTGGAGAATAATTACATAAAATTTGCATAAACGGCAAGAGCCAAGATAGGTGTTTTCATAGCTGTGTGTGTAATCATTAATTAAATATGACACCTTAAAACTTGTCTACTAAATAGAATTAAATGTTGATCATAGACATAATTATTGCTTGAGCTTTAAAAATTCTAGCAATGCATTATTAACTGTAAGATAAAATAGTCATGAAAACCCAGATCAAATTTTGTAATTGTTCTTTAGAAGACTTTCTCATGCACAAATGTAACCCAACCAAAATGAGTTTGCTCCTTGGTGAGTCAGAAATTGCATCAGATTGAGTTGTCCCACAGAGAAAACCTTTATTTGCAGCTAATCAGGAAATCATAGGGAATAGCTTCCAAAGCTTTGACTCCTTGAGAGAGGGTGAATGGGTTCCTTTTATTTAGGGTTAGGATGAGTATTTAGATAGGGATGCCTAGTGATCCTCTGTAGAGATAAGTATAAGGAAAAAAAAAAAAGATAAGTATAAGGTCACAGATGTGCCTTAAGGAAATATGCCTATCCATACATTGTATGCTATGTGAATGAGGCAAAGGCTCCTCCCTGGGAGATTTTAGTATTATAATGAGGTAAAGGCCACACCATGGTCCATCTACCCAGGTGCAATTCGGGTTTAGTTCAACATGTGTCCGTGGTCCGGACCTGCTGGAATCTTGTCTGGGCTGTTGCCATCACCTGGGGAGTACTTTGGGGTTTCATTGGCTAGAGTCTAGACATAAGCCAAAGAAAAGAATTTAAGGAAATGTGTAAGACAAAGGTTAGTGAGCACAAGCAGGTAAGTGGTAAAGGCCAGGTCTTGGGAGTCTAGCTGGTGACACAAATACTTATTTCACATAATAGTTGATACACTTAAGTGTTTTCACTATTAGTACAAAGTTTTAATATCACATTGGGCCTTATTTTTAAATTAATAGCATTTGGGGAAAAAAACCTTTTGAGTTTTCATCACCACCATCTAGTTTTAGAGCACTACCATCACTCCAAAAGCTCCCACCAAGATTCATATGGATATGTTTTGAAAAGACTTTAACTGAAAAAGACAGTACAGTTGACCATTGAACAACACAGGGATTAGGGGCACTGACCGTCCGTGGAGCTGAAAATTCACATATAAATTTTGACCCCCCCTAAACTTAACTACTAATAGCGTACTTTTCACTGGAAGCCTTCCAGATAACATAAACAGTTGATTAACACATATTTTGTATGTTATGTGTATTATATACTATATTCTTACAATAAAGTAAGTTAGAGAAAAGAAAATGTTATTAAGAAAATTATAAGAGAAAATACACTTGCAGTACTAAACTATATTTATCAAAAAAAATCCACATAATAAGTGGACTCATGCAGTTCACAGTTCTGTGTTGTTCAAGGTTCAACTATAATTATATGTTAATGTTTGTCGTTGATTAGGTAAGCCAATCAATCTCAAAAATCCAATTTTACAAACAAATGACATTCAATCCACACTCCCTCCTCCACCCCAGGCAACCACTGGTTGTCTCTATAGAGAAGCTTTTTTTTTTTTTTTTTACTTTAAAGATTTTATTTATTTATTCATGAGAGACACACAGAGAGAGAGGCAGAGACATACACAGAGGGAGAAGCAGGCTCCCTGCAGGGAGTCCCGATGTGGGACTCGATCTGGAAACTCTAGGATCACGCCCCTAGCTGAAGGCAGACGCTCAACTGCTGAGCCACCCAGGTGTCCCTCTATAGAGAAGCTTTTGACCTGATTAAATTCAATTGAGCCAGAGAAAAATGTGGGAGAAATTGCAAAAAATGTGGTTCAACATGGAAGCTCTTGGGTGGCTCAGTCAATTAAGTGTCTGCCTTGGGCTCAGGTCATAATCCTGAGGTCCTGGGATCGAGCTCCAAGTTGGGCTCCATCTGGGAGTCTGCTTCTCCCACTCCCTCTGCTGCTCCCTCTGTGCTCTCTCTCAAATAAATAAATAAATAAATAAAATCTTTTAAAAATGTGGTTCAACATGTAGTTCATGGCACATAGTAGATGCTCAATAACCAGAATATTTCGTACATACAATATATAAATGCTGAATATATTGTAGTTACTTTTTAATATTTCTTTCCTTGTACCAGTGTGCAAAATACTACTACATCTACGAATTGAAAAAGAGAGTAATATAATCCAATTCTACCCATCCTGATGCTTTATTCAAAACTTCTTAAATAACATTTCCATTCTCAATAATAGCCCTCGATAACTGTCACCTTATTTACTGTTCTTTCTTAGAGGTACAAATAACATCAGCTTAGAATGTAGTAAAGCCCTGAGGTTATCTCTCTTAGCCTATTTGGGTTTAATGTTATTGCAACAACAAACAAAAGTACTTGGGGGAGCTGCTCTGCCCCTGCCTGGTGCAGGGCTCAGTGGGGGTTGTTCACCCCGTGAGGCCCCGGGAGGAAGCCACAGTCGCGGGGGCAGCTCTGGGACCCTGGAGTCAGCTCCCGCAGTAACTCCGGGGCTCTCCGTCTGCAGGGCCTGGGGGCTATTACTCAGCAATTAGAAACGACAAATACCCACCATTTGCTTCAACGTGGATGGAACTGGAGGGTATTATGCTGAGTGAAATAAGTCAATCGGAGAAGGACAAACAGTGTATGTTCTCATTCATTTTGGGAATATAAATAATAGTGAAAGGGAATATAAAGGAAGGGAAAAGAAATGTTGGGAAATATCAGGAAGGGAGACAGAACATAAAGACTCCTAACTCGGGGAAACGAACTAGGGGTGGTGGAAGGGGAGGAGGGCGGGTGTTGGAGGGGAATGGGTGACGGGCACTGAGGTGGACACTTGACGGGATGAGCACTGGGTGTTTTTCTGTATGTTGGTAAATTGAACACCAATAAAAATTAATTAAAAAAATAAAAATAAAATAAAATATACAAATATGAAAAAAAAACAAAAAAAACAAACAAAAGTAGTTTCATTTTATCATATGAAATGTCCTTATTTCTCTTTTCTTGATAAATTTTTCTTTTCTGAGTGTAAGAATTTAATGCCTTTTATTTCTGAGACTGGCTTTTTGGGATCAATTGGCTTGCTGATTCAAGAATAAGTATTTTAGGGAATCCCTGGTTGGCTCAGCGGTTTGGATCCTGCTTGGGGTGTGGAGTCCCGGGATCGAGTTCCACATCAGGCTCCCTGCATGGGACCTGCTTCTCCCTCTGCCTGTGTCTCTGCCTCTCTCTCTCTCTCTGTGTCTCTCATGAATATTATCTGAAAGGAATTAACTGTGGAAATAGGAAAACCATATCTTGAACTCCAAATGTTCTCTGCTTACAGATTTAAAAGCATTGACGAAGCATAGACATTTATCTAGGACACTAACTTATTATTATATTTTAAATCCATCCAAATAATTGTAAAGGAATGATAATTTGACAATGAAGAATATTCAAGGGAAGAGAGCACATTTTGTGCTTAAACCCAAAGGAACTTCTTGGGCTTTTCTTCCTATGGGCGGAAGGAAGCGGATGTGACAAGAGAGAACAAGCAAGTGAGGAAACTGATGGAAACAATCAAGCCCTAGGATCTATCCCTGTGTAAGCAAACTTGACTTCTATTCTTAGATATTAAGCCAACAATTTCCCTTGCACTTGAGCTAATTTGGTTGGAATTCTGTTACATGCAACCAAACCGTCCTGACATAGTTATGTTCTAATTTTCTTTTTTTAGGAGAAGTTGATTTTATGAAAATTTCAAGCACACAAAGGGACATATGTAATAGATACATTAAGTAAACATCAAGATATTCACACAAGAAGCAGAGCTTCACAAAGACCACTGGAGTCTCTGGTGTGCTGCTTTCTGGGCTCATTCCTCTCCCAGCCACAAAAAGACCCACTGTTTTTTTATTTTAGTTATCTATTTTACTTTTTGTTTTTCACTGTAGCTTCACTTATATGTAGATATTTGTTGTGGGCTGAATTCTGTTCCCCCAAAATTTGTATGTTGAAGTCCTAACCCCTAGTATACAAGCAACCCTCAGTTTGTTTCCTGTAGTTAAGAGTCTCTTATGGTTTGCTGCCCTTTCTGTTTTTATCTTATTCTTCCTTCCCTTCCTCTATGTTCATCTGTTTTGTTTCTTAAATTCTCTATATGAGTGAAATCACATGATATTTGTCTGTCTCTGACAAACTTATTTCACTAGACCTAATAATGTGGTTCCATACACGTTATTGCAAATGACAAGATTTCATTCTTTTTGTTGGCTGAGTAATATTCCATTATATATATATGTGTGTGTGTGTATATGCCATGTATATATATATATTAATATATATATGCTACATCTTCTTTATCCATTAATCTGTCAATGGACATAGGATCTCTTTCTATAATTTGATTATTGTGGACATTGCTATATTTTGCTTCCTTCTATATTAGATTCTGTATTTTCCTTCTTATATTGGGTTATCTTTTCCTCATTCACATATTCTTACATATATTCTGAATACTAATCCTTTGTTGCTTACATGGATTGCATATTTCTGCAATCAGTTTGTGAACTATCTTTTCACTTTCTTTATGGTGTATTTTTTAACAAATTCTTAATCTTAATGCAGTAAAATATATGAATATATTCCTTTATTATTTGCTTATAATGTCTCTTAATTAAGAAAATTTGCCCTATCCCAAAAAGTTCCCATATTGTGTGTGTGTGTATGTGTGTGTTTTCAATTAACTAGTTTATTAATTAATTTGTTTTGTGTGTGTGTGTGTTTAATTTAAAGACAGTTTTTGGGAGTTGCCTAGGTGGCTCAGTCTGTTAAGTGTCGGACTCTTCACCTCAGCTCAGGTCTTGATCTCAAAGTCATGAGTTTGAGCCCTTCATTGGGCTCCAGGTTGGGCATGAAGTCTATCCAAAAATAAATAAATAAAAACAATTTCTCTTTTTTTAAGAGTAATTTTAGATTTACAGCAAAATTGAGAGGAAGGTAAAGAGACTTCCTACATGCACCTTTTCTTCACATATACATAGCCTCCTCCACTGTCACTATCCCCCATCAGAATAGTACATTTGTTATAATGAAAGAAGCTACACTAACATGTTATAATCACCCAAAGTCCATAGTTTACGTTAGAGTTCACTGTTGGTGTTCACATTCTGTGAGTTCAGATGAATGTATAATGACAACCATCGTTATAACATACAGAGTAATTTAACTGCTTTTAAAATCCTCTGTATTCCACCTCTTCATCTCTCCTTGCCCTAAAATTGTGTTTCTCACATTACAGTCTTTAATCCCTCATTCTCATTAAAGTCTTTAATTGATTTTTTTGTTTGTGGGATGGGTTTGAGATCCTTCCTCCACTGCTCTAACAATGCCACTTCTCTCATATATTAACGCTCCATATGTGTGTTCAGCCTATTTGTTTTTTTCTTTCCCCATCAGTATATTGGCTTCCTAATATTTTATTGTCATAACTACTAAAGCTCTAAAATAAAATCTTGATTTCCAGTATGGCAAGTCTTTCCACTTTGCTTTTCATTTTAGGTCTTTTCTCTCCCATATGTATATATATTCACTCCCTTCCATATATTTTAATATTAGCTTGTCAGGTTTCTTGGTAGGAATTGCACTGAATCTATAGGCCAGTTTAGGAAATTAGAAATCTTTATGATATAGAGGTTTTCCATCTGGGAACAGGGCACATCTCTTCATCTGAGTTACTTTTAAATTTCTTTCAAAAATTTTTACAATTTTCTTTATAGAAGTCTTCAATATACTGGCTTGATTAATTTAAGAGCATCTCACAGTTTTTGACTTTGCAAATGGCATCTTTATAGTTGTTTTTGTGTCTGCAAATAGTGTTCTTTTAAAAACAATATTGAAGTTTATTACTCATCTGTTTATGATAAGTTACACTTCATAACTTTATGAATTTCAGTAATTTATAGATTCTTTTGGCTTTTCTATGTAAACAATTATATCATTTTCAAATAAACACAATTTGGTTTTTTTGCTATCTAATCTCAATACCTTTTTCATCTCATCTGGTTAGGATCTCTGGTTTAATGCTAAATAGAAGTGATGATAGAGGGTAGATCTGTTTTATTCTGCTTTTAATAAGAATGATCAAGATTGGGCAGCCCGGGTGGCTCAGCGGTTTAGCACCTCCTTCCGCCCAGGGCCTGATCCTGGAGACTTGGGTTCCAGTCCCGCGTGGAGCTCCCTGCATGGGAGCCTGCTTCTCCCTCTGCCTGTGTCTCTGCCTCTCTCTCTCTTTATTTCTGTGTCTCTCATGAATAAATAAAATCTTTAAAAAAAATGATCAAGATCTTGCCATTATGAAGGGCATTTGTTATTGACATTTTGTTGTTATCCTTTTATAGGTTAAAAAAGCTCACTTTTATTCAGAAAGTATGTCTTAAATTTTATCAAACATTTTTTCTGAACCTACCAAGTTCTTGACTTTTTTTCTTTTAACCCCTAAATGGTATTTAGTACACTAGCAAATTATTCTAGTGTTAGACTAACCTTACATTTCTTGGATAAATCAAACTTGGTCATGATAATAATATATAATTTACTTTACTAATATTTTGTTCAGAATTCTTGTTTTGGTGTATAAGTGAATATAGTTGGCCCAGACCTTTTTATTCCCCTGAATATTCCTTGTTTTTGTTTTGATATCAGGTTATATTAAGTTTTTAAATAACCTGAGTATTCATCTTCATTCTCTTTTATTTTTGGAGAGTTTGTATAAGTTTGGAATTATTTATTAACTGGAAATTTTGATATATGTATCTTTATCTTATCTATAACTTTTAAAGTTAGGTGTAGAAACAGAAACATATGGGGACTGACATTTGCAAAGCTGAATAACAAATCAGGATTGAAATAATTAGTGTTAACAACTCAGCCTTCCTACGGTATTCACAACATGTAACTAAGAAGAGAGAAAAGATAAAGCAATTACTAATTGTGAGAATCTTCTCTAAGTCTGATGCTTCCTTGGTGAGCATTTATGTCGACAGGAAAGATAAAAATGAAAAGCTTTGAACTTCCATTGAAAGAAATAGAATCCTTATTTACACAAGACAAATTGAAGCTGATTGCCACCTTTCCCCAGACATACATCTAGCTCTTCTCTTCTGCTATCAGATAGGAAAGATTGATGTGCACTGCCATTCCTTAGAATGTTGTGTTGCCATAGACACTGGCCAGTTCTCAAACCCCTTTTATTTCATACATTTCCTTCACAAAAGAGTGCTGATTGAGTTCAAACAAATTTATGTTGAAAAATAAAAGTATACATAGAAGGGAGACGAAATTAGAATCTGGCTAAGTTTCTTTCCTTCCTAAATCCCCACCTTCGGATTCTTTTCTTAGTTAATGGAAAGAGCAGCTTGCTTAATGGCATATACATACATTTCACTACTCCTTCTAAGCTCATTCAATAATTCTTGAAATAAATCTTAGCCAAAAAAAGTAAAGGCTGCATAAAAATTGAGAAGTTTTGTCACGAATTTCTTCATTCTCCATTTGTTGCCCTGAGTGGCATTATTAATAGTTTCACTTTGCATTAATGTTGCATTTTATAGGTTAAAACAACTGTTGTTAAATATTTCTATGTCTATTCAATACTATCTAATTATATTGGAAAGACAGGCATCATTCCTATTTTACAAGTGGGAGTAAGGCTCAGAACAGTCATGTATTTCCCAATGGGAATATTAAAGCACCAAATACTTAGGGTATTACAATTATTGAGAACTTGGTTATGATTCCTTCATTGATAACTACTCCTTGCCTTAGGAAAAGGAAAAAAGTTAGATCCTTGGAGAGCAAAGACATTTTTATGCTACTGGGAATAATTTTTTTCTCTTGACTTCAGAAGAAAAATGAGAAAACCATCATGAAATTGCCTGTCTTTGCCAGTGGTGATGAGATTGAATCTACTCTTATATGGCACTATCATTTGAAACAATTGTAATTTGTTGGGTTAATTTAAATATGGCCTGTTATGGGCTGAACTGTTTTCCCCCTAAATTCATATGTTGAAGCCCTAACCCCCAGTACTTCAGAATGTGACTATATTTGGAGAAAGGGCTTTTAAAGAGGTAAATAAATTAAAATGAGGCTGTGAGGTTGGTCCCTAATCCAATGTGATTGGTGTCCTTATAAGAAGGGGAAATTTGGACACAGAGACACAGCAGGGATGTGTATGAACGGGGAGAAAAGACCATGTGAGGACACAGTGAGAAGACACCATCTGCAAGCCAAGGAGAGAGGTCTGAGGAGAAATCAAATGAGCCAACACCTTGATCTTGGGTTTCTAGCCTCCAGAACTGTGAGAAAAGTAATTTCTATTTAAGCCACCCAGCGTATGGTATTTTGTTTTAGCAGCCCTAGCAAACTATTACATTGGCCTAAAAAACATTAGATCTGAGGAGGGGAAATGATCATTTATCAATGAGAAGCATCCCAGGGCTCCTTTAGTTACTCAAGTCACAAATTAGGGCTTTTCAAAAGGAGCCTTCCCATAAACTAAAAAACAAAGATTGGCATTTAACTATAAATACTCTAAGAATCATTTCACGAATAGCATCCTCTATTTTGGAAAAATGGTTCCAAATGAACTGCTCATTACCCAACACTTGACTGAACTACATTATGCAAAAAGCATGGCAAGGATTCAGCAGCATTTGCAAGTTAACAATAAGCTATAAACAGCTCTATATTCTTCTTCTGGGCCTTTCTCCAGAAGGAATTATTTAATTTGGAATTAATTTTTGTATTCAAATAAGTATTTAATAAAGTGGGTTTTTTTTGAAATAGTATATTTGTAGGAAAACTATATTTTAGGTGCTATCTTTAAAAAATAGTTTATTGAGGTGAAATTCACATAATATAAAATTAAGCAGTGTAAAATAAACAATTCTTTTTTTTTTCAAAGATTTTATTTATTTATTCATGAGAGACACAAAGAGTGAGAGGCAGAGACATAGGCAGAGGGAAAAGCAGGCTCCATGCAGGGAGCCCAATGTGGGACTCAATCCCTGGACCCCAGGATTGTGCCCTGGGCCAAAGGTAAACGCTCAACCACTGAGCCACCCAGGTATCCCTAAAGTAAGTGATTCAATGGTATTAATTATATTCATAATGCTGTGCGACCTCTACTTCTCCATAGTTAAAAACATTTCTGTCACTCCATAGTAAAACTCTAACCATTAAAGAATTTCTTCCCATTGCCATCTTTCCCCAGCTCCTAGCAACCACCAGTCTGTGTTCTGTCTCCATGGATTTATTCATTCTGGATATCTCACATAATGGAATTAGACAACATTTGTCTTTTGTGCCTGCCTTCTTTCACTTAGCATAATGTTTTAAAGGTTCTTTCATGTTGCAGAATATGCCAGTAATGGGTTCCTTTTTATGACTGAATAATATTCCATTGTATATAAATACCATATTTGGTTTATTCATTCATTTGTTGATAGACATTTGGATTATTTTTACCTTTGACTACTGTGGATAGTGCTGCTATAAACCTGTTTTATATGTACTTGTTTGAGTAGCTGTTTTCAATTCTTCTATGTGTAGATCTTGGAGTGTAATTACTGGGTCATATGGTAATTCTATGTTTAACTTTTTGAAGAACCACCAAACTGTTTTACACAACGGCTGCACCATTTTACGTTTCTACCAGCAATGTATGAGGGTTCTAATTTCTCCATATCCTCTCAAACTCCCTTTTAAAAAACTTATAGGGATGCCCGGTGGCTCAGCAGTTAAGCGCCTGCCTTCAGCCCAGGGTGTAATCCTGGGATCGAGTCCCACATCAGGCTTCCTGCATGGAGCCTGCTTCTCCCTCTGCCTGTGTCTCTGCCTCTCTCTCTCTCTGTGTCTCTCATGAATAAATAAAATCTTTAAAAAATTTTTTTAAATTATAGCTTTTGCTGTTTTCCGTTTTCTTAAAAAAATTATAGTTATTACCATGGGTGTGGAGTAATATCTCTGTGTGGTTTTTATCTGCATTTACTTAATGACTACTGATGTTTAGCATCTTTTCAGATGCCTGTTGGCCATTTGTAGGTTTTCTTTGGAGAAGTGTCTATTCAATCTTTTGCCCATTTTTAAATTGGGTTATCTGTTTTTGAGCTTGTAAGAGTTTTTTTTTTTTTTAATATATTCTGGTTATTTTAAAAATAAATAAATAAATAAAAACATATTCTGGTTATTTAATCCTAATCATATATAGATTTGCAAATATTTAATTCCATTCTATAGGTCATCTTCTCATTTTTAAAATAACATCCTTTGGGGATCCCTGGGTGGCGCAGCGGTTTGGTGCCTGCCTCTGGCCCAGGGCGCGATCCTGGAGACCCGGGATCGAATCCCACGTTGGGCTCCCGGTGCATGGAGCCTGCTTCTCCCTCTGCCTATGTCTCTGCCTCTCTCTCTCTCTCTCTATGTGACTATCATAAATAAATTAAAAATAAAATAAAATAAAATAAAATAACATCCTTTGGAGTACAAAATTTTTTTAATTTTAAGTTTTTATTTATTTATACATGAGAGACACAGAGAGAGAGGCAAAGACACAGGCAGAGGGAGAAGCAGGCTCTATGCAGGGAGCCCAATGCCGGACTCGATCCTGGGTCTCCAGGACCACACCCTGGGCTGAAGGCAGGTGCTAAACTGCTGAGTCACCCAGGCTGCCCCCAAATTTTTTAATTTTGATGAAATTCCAGTAATGTATTTTTTCATTTCTTCTTTGTGCTTTTCATCATCCTATCTAAGAATCCATTGCTAAATTCAAGCTCATAATTATTTTTTAAAATATTTTATTAATATTTTATGAGAGATGCACAGAGAAAGGCAGAGAGATAGGCAGAAGGAGAAGCAGGCTCCCTGTGGGGAGCCGGATACAGGACTCAATCTCAGGACCCTGGGATCCTGACCTGAGCCAAAGGCAGACACTCAACCACTGAGCCACCCAGGCACCCCAAGGTCATAATTATTTACTTCTATATTGTCTTCCAAGAATTTTATGGGTTTATTCCTTATATTTAGGTTGTTGCTCTATTTTGAGTTGATTTTTCTATATGGAGTGAGGTAGAAGTCCAACATCATTCTTCTGCAGATAGAAAGGCAGTTGTCCTGGCACCATTTGTTAGAGTTTTCCTTCCCCATTAAATGGACTTGACACCCTTGTCAAAAATTAATTTCCTATCTGGACTCTTATTTATATCCTATTGGTCTGTATGTCTATCTTTATGACAGAATCACATTTTTTTGGTTACTGTAGCTTTATAATAAGTTTTGAAATTGGGAAATGAGTCCTCCAATGTTTTTCTCCTTTTTCAAGATTGTTTTGGCTATGCAGAGCCCCCTGCAATTCCATATGAATTAGAGGATAGGTCTTTCCATTTCTACAAAAATGGCTGTTGAAATTTTGATAGGGATTGTGTTGCAGTTGAAGATTGCTTTGGGTTATTGACATCTTAACAATGTTGAGTCTTCCAATCTGTGTACATGGAATGTGTTTCCATTTTTTTAGGTCTTCTTTAACTTCTTTTAGCCATGTTTTATAGTTTCAGTGTGCAAACCTTTCACTTTCTGGTTAAAATAATTCCTAAGTATTTTATTCTTTTGGATGCTATTGTAACATAATTGTTTTTTTATTTTTTATTTTTTTATTATTTTTTTTATAATTGGTTTTTTAAAAAAGATTTTATTTATTTATTCATGAGAGACACAGAGACAGAGAGGCAAAGACATAGGCAGAGAGAGAAGCAGGCTCTGTGCAGGAGCCCAATGCGGGACTCCATCCCAGGACTCCAGGATCTCACCCTGGGTGGAAGGCAGGCCCTCAACTGCTGAGCCACCCAGGCGTCTCTAACATAATTGTTTTTTAAATTTTCTTTTCAGATTCTTTGCTGGTATATAGAAATACAGCTGATTCTTGTCTGTTGATCTTGTCCTCTACAATTTTGCTGAATCTTATTAGAGTCACTATTAGTTTAAACAGTTTTTTGGTGGATTCTTAGAATTTTCTATATATAGAATCATATCATTTGTGAATAAATAGCTTTACTTCTTCCTTTCTAATTTCAATGCCTTTTATTTCTTTTTCTTGTCTAGTTACTTTGGCTAGAACTTCCAGTAAAATGTTAAATAGCATTGGTAAAAGTGGCATCTTTGTCTTGTTCCTGATTTTGGGGAAAAAAGCTATTGGTCTTTCATCATTGAGTATGATGTTAGCTGCTGTTCATTCAATCCCTTTATCGTGTATTTTGTATTCCTAGTTTCCTAGTTCCTAGTTTCCTGATTGTTTTTATCATAAAAAAGTATTGAATTTTGTCAAATAATTTTTCTCTTTTCTGTATTCAGATGATCATGTATTCTTTTCCCTCTATTAATGTGTTGTACTATATGAATTTATTTTCTCATGTTTAACGACTTGCAATCCTGGGATAAATTCCTCTTGGTTGTAGTGCATAATCCTTTAGATATGCTGTTGGATTTGGTTTGCATCTTTATTCAAAAGAATATTGACCTGTGACTTTCTGTTCTTGTGATGTCTTTCTTTCTTTTTCTTTCTTTCTTCTTTCTTTTTCTTTCTTTCTTTCTTTCTTTCTTTCTTTCTTTCTTTCTTTCTTTCATTTCACTTTGGTATCACAGTGATGCTGGCCTCAGAGAATGATTTGGGACAGCTCTTGCTCTTCTAATTTTTTAAAGAGTTTGAGAAGGATTAATGTTAATTCTTCTTTAAATGTTTTGTTGAGGGCACCTGGGTGATTCAGTGGTTGAGCATCTGCCTTTAGTTTAGGTGGTGATCCCGGGGTCCTGGGACTGAATCCCACATTGGGCTCCCCGTGGGCAGCCTGCTTCTCCCTCTGCCTATGTTTCTGCCTCTCTCTGTGTGTCTCTCATGAATAAAAAATTAAAGTCTTTTAAAAAATGTTTTGTTGAATTCACCCATGAAGGCATCTGGTCCTGAACTGTTTCTTTTTTGGTACGGATGTTTTTGATTATTCATTCATTCTCTTCACCTTTTATAGGTTTGTTGAAGTTTTCTATCTCTTCTTGTGTATTTCTAGGAATTTGTCCATTTCACATAGGTTTGTTTGTTCACAGACATTCATAATATTCTCTTACAATCCTTTTTTTCCTATAAGCTCAGTAGTAATGTCCCCATTTTCATTTCTGATTTAGTTATTTGCATCTTCTATCTTTTTGTCTTTGTCAGTCTAGCTACAGTCTGTCAATTTTGTTGATCTTTTCAAAGAACCAACTTTTGTTGATTCTATTTTTTTAATTCTCTATTTCATTTATTTCTCCTCTAATCTTTATTATTTCCTTTTTTCTGCTTGCTTTAGGTTTGGTTTTCTCTTTTTATGATTTCTTAAGGTGTAAAGTTAGATTATGACGACATCTTTCCTCTCTTTTAATATAGGCATTTACTGCTATAAAATTTCCTTCTGCTCACTACCTTGACTACATTCCATAAGTATTTTGTATTTTCATTTTCATTTGTCTCAAGTATTTTCTAATTTCCATTTTGATTTCATCTTTGACCCATTGGCTGTATAATAGTATATTTCTACATATTTGTGAATTTTCAGTTTTCATTGTTTTTGATTTCTTGCTTCATTCAATTGAGGTCAGAAAAGATACTTTGTATGATTTTAATACTTTATTGAGTTTTGTTTTGTAGTCTAACACGTGGTCTATTCTGGAGAACGTTCCAAAAGTACTCAAGAAGAATGTGTATTCTGACATTGTTGGAATGTTCTGTGTATGTCTATTAAGTTTAGTTGATTTGCAGTTTTTGTCTAGTAAGTCCAAAACCTATGCTTCCTCAGGGATGGTTTCTGTGAATGTATTTATTTTTTCCTTTAAATGGACCCTTCTTGGGGATCCCTGGGTGGCTCAGTGGTTTAGTGCTTGCATTTGGCCCGGGGTGTGATCCTGGAGACCAGGAATCGAGTTCCGCATTGGGCTCCCTGCATGGAGCCTGCTTCTCTCTCTGTCTCATGAATAAATAAATAAAATTTTTAAAAAATAATAAATAAATAAATAAATAAATAAATAGACCCTTCTTTCCTGTTTTTTTTCTTTTGCATGCCTTGTGGGTTTTTTGTTGAAAGCTGAACATTTGAAAGTTATAATATGATAACTCTAGAAATCAGATTCCCCCCCACTCCTCAGATTCTTGATTATTGAAGGCTGCCATCATCTGTTTGTTTACTGATTTTTCCAAAGTATTTTTACAAAGATATTACTTGTTGTACATGCTGACCAAAGTCTCTATTCCTTTAGCTTATGTTCATCCAGTGACAGAGATTTCCTTGAATGGGAGAAAATGTGAGAAGAAGAAAGAAAGAAGAAAGAAAGAAAGAAAGAAAGAAAGAAAGAAAGAAAGAAAGAAAGAAAGGCAATAATTTGCTAATAAGATCTGCTTTGCTTCCTCCAGAGCCAAGTACCCAGATCCCACACTGAGAATATGCACTGCCATCTTCAGAACCAACAATGAGCCAGGGAAGGAGGGGGCAGGAGCAAATAAAAACAACACAAGGTTTTCCACTGTTTTTAAGTTGATTTTTTTCTTGATTCAGTGTTTGCTTGGTTGCTATAAACTGTTGACTGTTTTTTCAGAGTTCTGACAAAGTTGGTTCTAAGAGATTCTGCTTATTTTTTGATGTTTCCATGAAGAGACTGATATTTGGAGTTGTCAACTCTGCCATTTTGCTGATATCACTCCATGAAAAATATGTTGTAATGAACTTCCTAGCAAAGCCATGTAACTAACACTTAAGTCCAAATCTCCACAACATTTGGACCGGTTTCATATCTCTACCATAGTTCTTCCTTCTTTCTTCTCTGTCACTCATATCTCTTACTCACCTAATTTGATATACAAATCATAATGATATTAAAATAATTAAAATAATAGGTAACACTTATTGACCATTTGCTATGCACCAGGTCCTGGTCTAAGTGCTTTTCATGACTAATCTCATTCAATCCACTTAATAATTCCACTATAAGGACATTTATAATCTCTATTCCATAGGTGAGTAAGCAGAGATTCAGAGAGTTTGAGGAAATTGTCTAGAGCCAGCCAGTAGCAAATACAGAATTTAAACCAATTCTTTTTTTTTTTTTTTTAATTTTTATTTATTCATGATAGTCACAGAGAGAGAGAGAGAGAGGCAAAGACACAGGCAGAGGGAGAAGCAGGCTCCATGCACTGGGAGCCCGATGTGGGACTCGATCCCGGGTCTCCAGGATCGCGCCCCGGGCCAAAGGCAGGCGCCAAACCGCTGCGCCACCCAGGGATCCCTAAACCAATTCTATCTGATAACAGAGCCTGTGTCTTTTTTTTTTTAATTTTTATTTATTTATGATAGTCACACAGAGAGAGAGATAGAGAGGCAGAGACACAGGCAGAGGGAGAAGCAGGCTCCATGCACCGGGAGCCCGACGTGGGATTCGATCCCAGGTCTCCAGGATCGCGCCCTGGGCCAAAGGCAGGCGCCAAACCGCTGCGCCACCCAGGGATCCCGAGCCTGTGTCTTTATTTAGGTTTAGACTTTCTTCTTGGGCCCCTGTGACTCCTTAGTCCTCATTTCTTGTTAATTCTCCCTAGGCAATATTTTTCCTGTTGAACGTTACCCACTTTTATTTCTATCATTCTGGTTTCCAGGCCAAGGAAAGGGCCAGACTTGGGAGAGAATGGGGTACCTCCTGAATGCAGCATCCATCCACTTGTTCTTTTGGCTTTTCAATAAAGCCTCATGTTTGTTTGGCTTTGATTTTTTTTTTCCTCTGCTCTCTTCATGTCTTTTCTTTTCCACACCTTCTGGATAAGTATTCTTCCAGCTAACTTGAACCAGGGAAATTTTAAGGGAGGCTGAGCAGTATCCTTGGGGGCAACTCTGGGAGCTTATAGAGGTTCTCAGTGTCTAGAAATTTCAGTCCTAGTGATCTACCCTATAGGAAAATTCATGAAAAAAATATTTTATCTCAAGATATTTTATTTTTTGTTCTTCTAACCACACAGTCTGCTTATTTCTCTTGAGGCAAATTAATCTCCTCAGGGAAGGCCAGAAACATAAATAACAGGTTTGGTAGTATTGGATTTTTTTTCTTTCAAAATAGCTGACTTAGAATATAGTTTCCAAAGTTTTAGTTTATCTAGAAGTTATAAGACATTTTGGCAGGAGTATCCATGCCAGAGGTTTGGAAATATCTTAGAATGTTGCCACTTACTATACACCATCGCTGAACTTTTATAAATACCTGAGGAACCAAAGGGAAGGGAAAGGCTCTGATCTTGGCTCATTTTTTAAAGATTTATACTTTTCTTTCTTAATTCTGCCTCTTAGAGTCATCTGGAGCTGGCATTTGATATGCTTCTAATAGATATTTATCAAGCACTGCAGGGTACTGGGGACTCAGTGGTGCACAAGAGAGGCTTGGTGCCTTCTCTGGAGGAACTGACAGTCTGGTGGGAAGACATCTAATTAAACACAACCATACTATGACTCTAAAGTGTAAGAAGAACCTCAACAGTGGAAAGACATGCCATGAACCCCCTACTTGACTAGAGAAGCAAAAGGTGTCTTGCTTAGCATCTGGTTTAAACTCCCTGTGGGAAGTGGCCTACTTTTTGTTAGTAATTAAATCAGAACTAAAAGTTTTGTTTTATGTCTTATTTCTCTCTCTCTTTTTTAAAGATTTTATTTATTTATTCACAAGAGACACACAAAGAGAGAGAGAGAGAGAGAGAGAGAGGCAGAGACACAGGCAGAGGGAGAAGCAGACTCCATGCAGGGAGCCCGACGTGGGACTCAGTCCTGGGTCTCTAGGATCACACTCTGGGTTGAAGGCGGCGCTAAACCGCTGAGCCACCCGGGCTGCCCTTATGTCTTATTTCTCAATTCAGCATTAACACACATAAACAAAAAGACAAAAACAACTTATCTGCTATACTTTCTTTCTGATTTAGTTGGAAAACCTGATCTTGGCTTTTGATTTCTTTTTTACTCACATAGAAGTTAGTTTGATTGTTCAAAAACTAGAGACAAGTGCTGGCAATTGTGTAGGCTATTCACCATGTAGGCTTCCCATGGTACTCTGCACATGCCAGCCACTGCTGGTCTGATCTGTGAACAGGACTCTCTTTCTTATGAGCCAAACCTGGGATGAAGTCTGGGGTGGTTGGATGATGCACAAATGCTTCTAGCAGGCCTTGAGTTGACTTCAACCCCACTTTTTTTTTTCTCAGACCAAGCTTAAGCCTGACACCTTCAGATTCACTTATCAACTCAGTCTCTCTCTAAACCACAACTGCCTGGCAAATTTTTATTGCTTAACTGTTGGTTGTGTGATGACAAAAAAAACACCAAACATATTTTAGTTTTCAACATGCATTGGGGCCAAACCACATTGTAATTGGTGGTTCTTTGGATTTTTATTTCATGTGACATGAGTAGGGCAAGCAGAGACATCACTGATTTTGCATGCAAATAAAATAGCCATCAGCAAATCAGGGCTTGAGGGATCTCAGAAGATCATCCTAGGAGGTCATCTGGAATCACACAATTTCAGAGTTGGAAGAAACCTTAAAAGGATCACCTAGTTCAACAAACACCCTTTTAACTCTTGAATTTCCTTTATTATGTAATTTTTCTTTTCTTTCCTTTTTTCTTTCTTTCCTTTTTTCTTTCTTTCTTTCTTTCTTTCTTTCTTTCTTTCTTTCTTTCTTTCTTTCTTAGAGAGAGAGTGAGGAGGACAAGGCAGAAGAAGAGGAAGAGAGAGGATCTTAAGTAGGCTCCATACTCAGTGTGGAGCTGCATATGGGACTTGACCACATGACCCTGAGATCATGACCTGAGGTGAAATCATGAGTGCTTAACCAACTGAGTCATCTAAGTGCCCCTACTATGTATTTCTTGTATGGACATGCAGCTAGACTGATGTCCATCCTCAATTATCCACTGGAACTGCTCTCTGTTAGTTCACCAATGACTTTCTAGTGGCCTAAACACTGGTCCCCTCAGTCTTTATTTTACTCAATATCTTTTAGGTATTTATTATGGTTAATTACTTTGCAAGTCTTTGGCTTCTGGTACATTATTTGCTTCTAACTTTTCTCCTACATCTTTGATCAGTGATTTTGAGTCAGGGACAGTCTTTCCCTGCAGGGGACATTTAAGAATGTTTGGAGACATTTTTTTGGTTGTCACAAGGGGCAGAGGGTGCTACTGGCATCTAATGGGTAGAGGCCAGAGATGCTAAACAAATGCATAAGACAGCTCCTTGTGACAAAGAAGTTTGAGGACTCCCAAGCCACATCACAGGATGCTGCTTGATCCAGAATGTGTTGCTCCTTTCAGAACCAGAGACCTGGCATTTTCTCCTAATGAAACCTTTGCAGTTGGAAAAGATATCAGAGTGACCACATACACCTGTTCTTTATGTCACTCATTCATGCTGCCAAAGCCAAGACTTGATATGTCTATCTGCAGTTGGAAGAGAGATGGCTTGAGCTGAGTTGCTGGTCCTGTTGGCTTTTGCTGCCACTGCTGCTACTGCTGCACACCCCAACCCAGGCCTCAAAGGCTCCTCGAGGGAGGACATACTTTTTTCTGACTTACATTTAGGAAGAAGTGTCTTTGCTGGACTGATAGGTCCCAGGGTTATAACTCTCTAAATTCTCTTATACTGCCAGTCTACCACTTGGAAAGAAGGATGCATGGGTCAGAATCTGGTTTGGGCTGCCTCTTGGACCTACGTTGAAGGTTTCCTTCCACCTAGAATGGTCATCGGGCAATAACACCAGATGTCTATGTGGTCCCTTTCTTACGCGGAGACTGTGAATGAAAACGGATGGGCCCCCGAGTTTGGTATAATTCCCTCCTCAGCAGTTTTTTGCTCTGAGGGTTAATATGTTGGGAGAGAGGTGGCCAAAATCTGTTTGCCTTTAGGGCTAGTATCCAGGGTTTGGTAAAAAAATACACTGTTCCATCATATTCTTCTTGATTAGACTATATCTTGTAAACTGAATCTTTTATTTATTGTAGATCTGAAGTGTAAAACCAATCTGTTGAAATTTATTTTCAGGGGTAGCACCCTTCAAAGCTGCACATAAGGTGTTTTGTTTTGTTTTATTTTTTTCCAGATCAAAGCACTAGAATATGTCAAGAAGGAAATTTCCTAAGCTCAGTAATGCCCACAGAAATAGTTATGCACACAGTATTTTAGCTAGCATTGGTGCAATATAATTTTTAAATCAGATATCTTGTATACCTGAAACTAATATCATAGTGTATGTTAACTAACTTGAATTTAAATAAAAACTTTTATTTATTTATTTTTATTTATTTATTCATGAGGGACAGAGAAAGGTAGAGATACAGGCAGAGGGAGAAGCAGGCTCCGTGCAGGGAGGCCGACGCAGCACTTGATCCCGGGACTCCAGGATCAGGCCCTGGGCTGAAGGTGGCACTAAACTGCTGAGCCACCTAGGCTGCCCTAAATAAAAACTTTTTAAAAAGATATAAAGGCAAAATGGAAATGATAAATACAGAAAATAGAATTCAGTAATTACAATTCACTAGTCTCCTAACCAGCTGTCTGCTTACTCATTTATTCATTCCTTAATAATTTATCAAGTATCTACTCTGAGCCAGTCACAGTGCTGGGTGCCTGAGATGGGGACAATTCCTATGTATATGGAGTTTGGACTCTAGTAAGGATCGCATTCTAGTGCTATGTTAATTTTGAAGAAAATTCATAGCTTGAATATGCAACTATTTCAAATATCCAAGTCATAAAACTATGCCAAAATGCACGGGAGAGTCCAAAAGGAGAATTCACATTTTTTATTTGGGAATGAATATACAGCATTTATGTCTCTAACTTCTACCTTTATCATAATGCTCATTTCCCCTAATTTCATTTCTTTTTCTTTAAAATAAAATGGAGAAATTAGGGAAAGGAAAGATTCTCCAAAAATTTGGATATGGATCCGTAACTCTTAATTTATTGTGAATAATTATTTCAAGGAATTCTATTGGAGCTCTCCATGAAAAAAAACAGCTTTTCCCGGGTCCTGAGAGACCATACTTGTGTTTAGAGTGTGTGTGTGAGTGTGTTTCTTGAGATAGATCAGGTTGGCTGTTAAATGCTCCATGTGGTTCAAAAAGAGATATCAGGAAGCTTTGGAAACCATTTGGAGCAGCATCTACAACAGTGAGACTAGAGGTTTATAGGCCTCCTCCCTTCACACCACCCACCCACAGCTGAATTGCCCACAGTGGGGCCGCTGCCTTGGGGAGCACAACTCTTGAAAGGACAGAGATTCCTTCTGGCATGGTCTGGTTGGCATCCCCAGCACCACCCACAGCTGGAAGAGTTGGCACTCAGTAAGTATTTGTTACATGAATGAATAAACATTTAAAAATGTACTTTGAGCAAGAGAGGACAAAATTAAATCTCCTTGGGTTCCTAGTCAGATGATTTTTACAGCTTCTTTGATTAGTTGATTGGGAATTACATTTGATATACCAAAGACCCAATAAAAGCAGACAAGGAATGTGGGTACCCAGAGACCTCAGGTTTTTGAGAAGTAGCACCAGGTGCTTCTATGATTACATTTAAAGTAAACATCAATGCCTATATAGCCAGTGCTCTGGTTTAATTACAAATTATTGATGATTATAGGTTACATTTTGATTTACATAAAACAATCTGAATTCCAGATGCATATACTTAGAAGTTATTATTTTGGGATAATTTTTGGTATCTCAGGCATTTTACTAATTAAGAAGGATTTCTGCATCTTGTAAGCTTAAAGAGGGTTTTCTTATATCAGTGATGGCAGACGGATTTCATCTCACTTGCCGATTTTGATTAATTGGTTTGCCTGGAATGCCAGATTGGGAAGGATTCTGGGGCCAATCCTGAACCCTCTGGAGAAGGCTACCACACATGATAAATTATTAATGTCTTTTTTGGCTGATAGAGGTGGGGAGATGGCACATGTCCTGCATAATTTCCATCCCCATTCTATAAACTATAATGCAAGATCTGAAGTACCTCTTCTGCAACCAGAAACTGAACGCAGCCAAGATCTGCAAATCGGCATGGTGGTGGTGATGAGTAGATACATCAGTATACATCTTGAAGGAGAGTCTTTTTTTTTTTCTTTTTGAAGGAAGAGTCATTTTTTAGCTTGATGGCAAATGCCCTGAAATGAAAATATTGAAAGAGTCTGGTTCCTTGCCAGAGAGATGAAGACCTAAACGAACACAATATTTGTAAAGTCCAAGAAGTCACTGCTGAACCTTGAAAATGAGTTAATAAACCTGGTGGGAGTTCAAACAGCCCAGGATTGATGCCAAATAGCTACAGTTCAGCAGCTAGTGATCAACTGTGTGCTTTTGGTCAATGCAGCCTCTCTCCCTGGGACTGTGTCCTGATCTCTAAGATATGGATAATAATACCTGCTCTGCAGTTGATAACAGATATTATATCAAAGGGCTTGGCACAGAGAGCAACTCAAATAGTAATTTTTAGGGTGCCTGGGTGGCTCAGCAGTTGAGCGTCTGCCTTCGGCTCAGGTCGTGATCCTGGAGTCCCAGGATTGAGTCCCACATTGGGCTCCCTGCTTAGAGCCTGCTTCTCCCTCTGTCTGTGCCTCTGCCTCTCTCTGTGTCTCTCACGAAAAAATAAATAAAATCTTTTTTAAAAAGTAGTAATTTTTACCACAGAAGTGTAAATTGCTGGATTTTCTGGAAAATTATCCTTTAAGCTAGTTTGGTAACATGTTTATGTTTTCAAGCATGCTTTTGGGAAACTTTCTATTCTAAAAGATCAATGAGTGTGTCAGCTATTGATTGCTTCATGAATACTAAAATAAAGCATAACTCCCATGCAGTAGCTGGCATTCATTTTATCTGGCAACCCTGTGAGGGCAATTTGCATTTAAGACAAATTACCAGTGCATCTGAATCTACTCATTTTTATTCTCTAAACTAGATACAAGCTACTTATTGATGCTTGCACTGCCCAATTCAAATCTACTTTACCACCTCGTTAGCTGCCATGGTAGTAGAGTACACAGATTAGAAGAAATTATTCAGAACAGATGTATAACTCAAAAAATAGACAAACTCTGGGTTCAAGGAAAGATGGTGTTTTCAGCACTCTTTCACATGACTCTTGTAATTTTGGGTGCTCTTAGAAAGAGATCTCTTTAAGTGGAGGTTACTTTTTAAATCCAATTTAGGCTTACACTTATCTCCAGAGGAGTCTTAACAAGAAGAACTATGCAAACATTGTTTATTGAATAGAATTATTTTCTAGTTCCCTTTAGAACTGGAAGATGAAAATTCAGGTAAGGAAATTATCATTACCAAAATGGTATGTCAACAAAGAGATTTTATCTGTATTTGCTTGCCTGTAGGAAAGCAGTGTAAATATCTGCCTCTGATTTCACAGGGAGGGAGAGTTGGGCAGCAGGCGAAACTTTTGTCATTTGCCCGTGGTTTTAAAATGTAAAAAAAAAAAAAAAAAAAAAAAAAATCCAGCTGGACCCAAAAGGTAAAAGCTGCTTTGTGAACACCAATAAAAAATAAATTTATAAAAAAAAAAAAAAAAAAAAAAAAAAGCTGCTTTGAAAAAAATCCACTTAGGGGATCCCTGGGTGGCTCAGCGGTTTTAGCGCCTGCCTTCGGCCCAGGGCGTGGTACTGGAGTTTCGGGATCAAGTCCCGCATTGGGCTCCCTGCGTGGAGCCTGCTTCTGCCTGTGTCTCTGCCTCTCTCTCTCTGTGTCTCTCATGAATAAATAAATAAAATCTTGAAAAAAAATCCATTTGGCAGGAGGAAGTTCTAAAAAACAGTAAGATAGTTGCATTTTGAGTTATTTGGGCAATCTAAAAATATTTATTATAGAAAAAGTAAAAAAGAAGACACACATACTTACTGTTGATTGCTGAGAAATGGTGTACATGTACATCTGAGAAAAGAAAGTTATCTAGAATATGAGGTACACATTTTTAAAGAATTACCTAATAGCCCTTCTGTCTTAGGATACAGTAGAATTCAGTGACTACAAAAGTGGGACTCTGAAGACTAACAGACCTGGGTGCAAATCCTTACAACCTCCTAGCTGTGTGATCTTGGGGAAGCTACTCACTCTTTGAGTCTCAGGTTCACTATCTGCAAATCCACAATAACTATGCCAGTACCATGTCACTGTTGCTGTGAGAATTAAATGAGACACTAATTATAAAGTGCTCACTATGGGGCTTTATACAAAAAAAAAAAAAAAGTCAATAATGTTGACTAATGTTAGCCTTGGTCATTTTTAAAATTCTGAGGTTTGTGCAGTTGACAGGAGACTCAGAGCTGTTACTGAAAGCAGAAAGCATCAACCCGTCCCAGGGGGCTCCTGCATCGGAGGTGGTGGGGGGAGGGGCTGTTGGCCTTCTGATTGAAAATCTCCTTTTTCACAGATAGCTCCAAGGTACTGTTTTAGGAATACGGTGGTTTTTAAAAATTATTCTTAAACTGTTAAACATTACCTTGTATGGTGTATTTTATAAGTTTTCAAAAGTAGCTCCTTTCAAGAACTATATTTAACTACATTAATTGCTTTGGTAGTGATGCATATTCTCAGATACCCACAGTTTAAATTTATTTTTTATAAATGAAATTAATGACAAAATCAAATATATTTCATATGGTCTGCTTGGATAATGAGGCCTTTTTTTCTTCTTGAGACCCAGTATGACTGGTATTTTCTCCATGTTTTTGTCTCTATATTCAAATTTAACTAGATAAATTTTAAAATACTCGTATTAGAGTTTAAACTTGGAGATAGGGATCCCTGGGTGGCACAGCGGTTTGGCGCCGGCCTTTGGCCCAGGGCGCGATCCTGGAGACCCAGGATCGAATCCCACATCGGGCTCCCGGTGCAGGGAGCCTGCTTCTCCCTCTGCCTGTGTCTCTGCCTCTCTCTCTCTCTCTCTCTCTCTCTGTGTGTGACTATCATAAATAAATAAAAATTTATAAAAAAAAAAAAAACTTGGAGATAAATATCAGATTGGGAGAAAACATTTCCTCTACTTACACTTGCAAAGGATTATGTAATCAAGAGGCACCAAACAAAGAACTCTGTAACAATGGATTAATATTCTTGATATATGGTAATGGTTGCACAACTTTATAAATTTGCTTAACGTCATTGAATTACATATTTAAAATGGGTGAATTTTATGGTATGTAAAATATACTCCAATATAATTATTTTAAAAAGTCCTCCATACATAAAAAACTGCAAATCAATTGGGGGAAAATGAGTCAACAGCAAAATGTGAAAGAGATATAAGCAGGAAGTTTGCAGGAAAGCAAGTATGGATGGCTAGTAAAGATACAAATAAGCTCAATTTCATTAGTAATTAGGAGACTTCACCATAAAATTTTTTTTTTAATTTTTATTTATTTATGATAGTCACAGAGAGATAGAGAGAGAGGCAGAGACACAGGCAGAGGGAGAAGCAGGCTCCATGCACCGGGAGCCCGACGTGGGATTGGATCCCGGGTCTCCAGGATCGTGCCCTGGGCCAAAGGCAGGCGCCAAACCGCTGCGCCACCCAGGGATCCCAGGAGACTTCACCATAAAACAGCAAGTGTACTTGTCATAAATCGTTTGTTAAATTTTTAATATTTTATTTTATTTAAATTTTTTTTTTAATTTTTATTTATTTATGATAGTCACAGAGAGAGAGAGAGGCAGAGACACAGGCAGAGGGAGAAGCAGGCTCCATGCACCGGGAGCCCAATGTGGGATTCGATCCCGGGTCTCCAGGATCATGACCTGGGCCCAAGGCAGGCGCCAAACCGCTGCGCCACCCAGGGATCCCAAATTTTTAATATTTTAATTCAAATTGTATACATTATTTGAGTAGGTAGTACACTTAAAGCATTCAAAGATAAAAGTGGAAAAAGGTGTAAAAATGTACAGTTAAAGTCCCTTCTTGTTTTTTTTTCCCAGACATCTAGTATCTTTTCCCCTAGTGCAACAAATGTTACCAGTATCCTGTGTAATTTTCCTGAGATCCTTACACCTGGGGAAATATGTGTATTTACTACCACCACTTTATGCACAGATGTTCAGCCACTGTCTGTATTGCTCTGCACCTTGCTCTGTCTTCTCCCTTCTAATAGCTACCCCATAAGTCCCTAGATAACATCTTCATTATTTTTTTAAAGCTGTTATAGAATTTCATTGCGCAGATATGTCACATTTAAATATTTAAATGTTTCTTATTGGCGGGGATGTTTTTTCAGCGTTTTCTCATTTACACTGCACTAGACATTTCATCAGTTCACATACATGTGAGAATGTCTGTGGAGTATTCCTACAGGCAGTTTTGATAAAAATGGCAACACTTTGAAAAATCGATTGCATATAGCATCAGTGAGGGTTCAGGGGAATGGGCAGCTCATACATTGTTTGAAGGGAGCAGTCTTGCTCTGTATCACGATTAGAAATATGCTTACCCTTTGGTCCAGAAATTCTATTTTTAGGAATCTACCCTGTAGAAATCCTTACAAATGAACATGAAGTTGTTCATTCCCGCAATGCTTGTGATGGCAAAACACTGAAATCAACCTAAATATATGGTAATCTTAGTAAGCAAATTATGGTACATCTATATTATGAAATATTACGACAAGGTAAAAAGAAAGAGATGGATACTTATAAATTGACATGTAAAGACAGTCCTATAAGTTGTGTTAAAAAGAAAAGCATGTTATATGAGTGATGTGGCCCCGCATAAGACAGATAGATAGAAAAGATCTATAAATTTATATCTATATCTAGAAACTGTGTATCCTTTATCTCTGCCTCTCAACCTCCTTCCCCTTCTTTCTATAAATGTATAGGAAAAGATCTGGATATATACATACACATTAACATTTAGCAGTGGTTAACAAAGAGGAAAAAAATATTGAAGAAAAGTGAAAGAGAAATTTTTACTCTTTATTTTTTGTATGGTTGGACAGCTTTTACAATATGAATATATTCACATACAATTTCTATAATTAAAAAAATGGCATTTGACAATACCAATAAAATTCTAATGAAAGCTATCAGCTACCACTTCAAGACTTTTTTCTCTTTCTTCCTCCACCCTGTTTTTTGTTAATCATGAACATTTTCAAGTATACATAAGGTACAAAAAAATAATATAACAGATACTCATGCATCCACCATCCAAATTTAACAGATGTTAACATTTTGTCAAATTTGCTTCAGCTTTTGCTTTAAAAAAAGAATGAAAATGTTATGCTACAATTAAAGCTCTGTGCCCTATACCCTCATGGTGGCAATATTCTTGCAGTAGTATATCATTTACAAGTTTTTAGATCATAAAATAAGATGCCCTTAGATGATTCAAAAGAAAAAAACTTTTAAACTTAGTTTTCCCACATTTTGTAGAAAACTACCTGTAAGAGAGATTAAAAATTGCGTTTTTCTTTTTCTTTCGAACTACTTGGAGGGTTTACCATTTCCTGTTCATCCTGCCTCCACCCCTCTAAACCTGGTCTAACTTCTGTCTCTCTGAATGAGTGTCTTCCCTAGACTCTTTGCTTCCATCCTCTTCCCTCTGTTCCATCTTGACAGCTACTGCCACACTATCTGCCTAAACTGGGTTTCTTAACTTTGGCACAACTGACATTTTGGGTGGATAATTTTTGTTCAGGGGGAGGTTATGGCAGTTATGACAGCCAAAAATGTTTCTGGATATTGCCATGTGTCCCCTGGAGGGC
The DNA here is from genome assembly GCF_048418805.1 of Vulpes vulpes. Classification (NCBI taxonomy): domain Eukaryota; kingdom Metazoa; phylum Chordata; class Mammalia; order Carnivora; family Canidae; genus Vulpes; species Vulpes vulpes. The sequence continues at coordinate 86,916,915 of NC_132788.1, forward strand.
AAAGTTACCCTTGTTAAGAACCAGTGTCCTGATTTTTTTTTTAAGATTTTATTTATTTATTCATGAGAGACAGAGAGAGAAAGAGAAGCAAAGACATAGGCAGAGAGAGAACAGACTCCATGCAGGGAGCCTGATGTAGGATTCGATCCCAGGACTCCAGGATCATGCCCTGGACCAAAGGCAGGCACTCAACCACTGAGCCACCCAAGTGTCTCCCCTAACTGACTTTTGATATTGCTTCCATGATCAAATAGCCTCCCATTTGCCTATCACAACATACTCAGATTCTCCCTTCATTCCCTCTTGCCACACCTGACTTGTCCTAATCTGCCCTCACTTCCTACTTATTTCTCACTTCTTCCCATCAATCAATCCTACCTCCCTGTTCCTCTGCCCTTTATGTTAAGCTAATTCTCATCTCTGGGCTTTTGTAGATGCTTTTCAGCATTGTATGCTGTTTTATCTGTTTCTGTCTGCCTATCCAAATCCTGTTAGTTCTGCAAGGCCAGACTCAAGTCTCATTTCTTCAATAACATTTCCTGATGCTTTTGACTACTAGCTGTGTCATTCTTTGGAAGCAGTGAAATCCAGTGGTTCAGTGGATGGGCTTCAGAATTCGGTGAATGTAGGGACAGACTTGACATTCCTACATGCAAACTGTATTATTTGGGTGACTAGTTTATCCTCTCTGTGTCTTGTCTCCTATTAGCATAATGGGGGCAACAGTCTCTTCCTTGCAAGTGATTGAGATAATTAAATTACGTTTTGTAGACCTCACGTGGCATCTTCAGTATATATGCTATTTTTGGACTTTTGAGTTATTTCACGTGTGTTTGTCTTAACTGTCCAAACAGAATGAACTTCTTTAAAGAAGGGGATCTTTTGGGGTGCCTGGGTGGCTCAGTTGGCTGGGCATCTGTGTTCAACTTAGGTCATGATCCCGAGGTCCAGGGATGGAGCCCCGCATCAGGCTCTCTGCTCCACAGGGAGTCTGCTTCTCCCTCTGCCTCTGTCTCTGCCTCTGTATCTCATGAATTGAATAAGTAAATAAAATCTTAAAAAAAAAAAAAAAGAAGAAGAGGATCTTTTGCTAAACTTCTCTGTCTTGCCAGTGACAGATCCTTTGTGGACACCCAATAGATATGATCAACTGCAAAGGGAAAATGTTGCTGTATACATGTACCAATTACTTTATTACTATGATACAGCCTTGTCTACATAACCTGCTTCTTTGGCCCTTCGTTCCTTTGAAATGACTTTCAGAAGCACTAGGCTTATGACTTTGATTAATTTCAAAATAAATATATACCACCAGTCAGTTGCTGCTCTGTCACAATGGCTGAAATAATGGATTGCCAGAATGATTAGTGAGGATGACTTATTTCATAGTGCTCTTTGAAATACAGATGGAAATCATGGCACTCAAAAGATTCAATTCCATGGTTTCTCTTTGGGATCATCGTTTGTGAAGGTGTTAGATGTTGCTAGTAGTTTGAATTTCTTCTCTACAGGGTCATAGTTAAGAGCACAAATTTAAAATACAGACCATGATTGTAATTTCAATTCTGTGCATACCAACGGTGTGATTTGAAAAAATGTAAAACTTCTTCAAGCCTCAGTTTCTTGATCTGTAAAATGGAGGAACAATAGTACCTTCTTTATGGAATTACTATGAGGTAATATATGTGCTGCTCTTAGCATTATTTGTGGCACATGGCAAGTGTATGTTAGCTATCTAACCATTATTTTTTTTTCTCTCCACAATATCAAACATTAACTATGCTACAGGTAGTGAAAAAAAAGAAAGAAGAAAGAAAGAAAGAAAGAAAGAAAGAAAGAAAGAAAGAAAGAAAAATGGCCCTGCCCTCATAGAGCTTACGGTCCGGTTTTTATTATGTTGAGTGTGGTAGATAGATTTAAATGGAAGGCTTATTGGACTACGTGTAGGTAAAAGTTCTATTAGAAAAATTACTTTAAGGGCAGCCTGCGTGGCTCAGTGGTTTAGCGCCACCTTCAGCCCAGGACGTGATCCTGGAGACCCGGGATCGAGTCCCAGATCGGGCTCCCTGCATGGAATCAGCTTCTCCCTCTGCCTGTGTCTCTGTCTGTGTCTCTGCCTCTTTCTGTGAATCTTTCATGAATAAATAAACAAAATCTTTTTTAAAATGTTTAAAAAAAAGAAAAGAAAAATTACCTTGAGAATTGATCAAAAAGTTCAAATAGGAATTATTAGGAAGAGATTAATAATTTTACAACAACAACAACAAAATAATTTTACATTATTCTATGGTCATTTCAATGCTTGGAAATAACCTTGATATGGATGTAGAGTCTTAACCATCCAGTAAGCCTCTTAAATCAAGTATCATTTTTATTGTTGTGGAAAATAAGTATAGCTGGTGTGGTTTGCAGTGACACACAAGAAAATCTGTTCACAGAACCACAGTGCCAAAGCCAGGGACTTAAATGATCCCATACTGTCCTTGGTATACCTTCAACCCCACTCTGCTGTTCACATTACATCCTGGGCATTGGAGACTTTCCATGCGGACACTGTGTATGTTTCATCTTTTTAGACTTGGAAACCAATTTGCAAAACACAATGAGAAGTAATCCACTTTCTCTGCACTTTTCAGTTTCACTTTGGAGTGGTAGATGGAGATTTCTGAGACATTTGTAGTTATCACTTAAAACTATTAGGAGGATTTCCTCTTTAAGAAACTGGGACAGGATCCCTGGGTGGCTCAGCAGTTTAGCGCCTGTCTTTGGCCCAGGGCAGGATCCTGGAGTCCCAAGATTGAGTCCCAGGATTGAGTCCCACGTTGGACTCCCTGCATGGAGCTTGCTTCTCCCTCTGCCTATGTCTCTGTGTCTCTCTCTCTCGGTGTCTCTCATGAATAAATAAATAAAATCTTAAAAAAAAAAACTGGCACAATCTAGTTCAAGCCACTAGATGCCAACAACAACTGAAGCATGCTGAATGGGACTGGTAGGTCCATTCTTTTGTCAATTTTGATTTAGACATGCACATATGACCCAGTTCTAGCCAATAATAAGTGGAAAGTCGTGGGGCACCTAGGTGGCTCAGTTGGTTGAGCATCTGGCTTCAACTCAGATAATGATCTCAGGGTCCTGGGATGGAGTCCCACATCAGTCTCCCTGCTGGGGGAGCAGGGAGTCTGCTTGTCCATCTCCTCCTGCCCCTCCCCCTGCTTGTGCTCACTCTCTTTCTCTCAAATAAACAAATACAATCTTTTTTTAAAAAGTCCAGAGAGTTTCTGCATTTTCCCAGGTTGTGAGACACACTGTAAGGCACAGTCCCCTTTTTAGTCTTAGCTGCAATGGTGCCTGGAACTGCATAGCGATGTTGGGATTGAGAGAAAACAGCTGGAGGAGTCACCCTGTTTTGCTGAGGATAGAAAAGCAGAAAAACAGAAAGAATCTGAATCCTTGATAATGCTGTTTAACTCCTGAATAAATCATCCTGGGGTCAACAACCTCTGGACTAGTTTAATGAAGTTATACACTTTATTTTTAAGCCAGTTAAAATTTGGTTTCACTTTCTTGTAGCCAAAAGCATCCTCATTGGTACAATTGAAACCCAGAACAAAACACATTAGAGCAAAGTAAGTTCTATAAACCCTTGGATGCCTTTAGGCCTATACCAAAAAAACACAAACTCCCACATCTAATACACTGTACCAGCAAAAAATAGCTTTCCTTTGACTAAAGCCCAAGGTCTTAGTGAAGGACTCATTTTGTTTGGAATATTGACACCCGTAGAATATACATTTGAATGCCTCCCCTTTCATGTTCTCATGTCACTGAGTAGAGTGTGTTCCAGTGGCCAAGGGCCATGTTGCATAGCAACCTTAGAGATTACTTAATTTTAACAGCAGCCTCATCCCAGCCAGTTAACATGGGAGTACCCACAGAATGCACAACCCAGGATCCTCTTCTGGTGGGAAGCTGGGGGGCTATGAAACAAGAAATTCAATCCTGCCTGCTAAATGCTTATGTTCAAGATAAGGGAAGGTGGATGGAGGAGAACCCCAAGGTAAATAAAGACAATGTATGGGTAGGTAGGAGGGATGGAGGGGTGGATACAAGGTTTGCTTTCATTGGAGGAGGCAAGAAAAAGACTAGAAAGTCAGAACTGTTTCCTGGACTCACCCATTTATAAACCATTTTCTATGTTCAGTTTTTTTTTTATTTCATTCAGATCCCTTTGCTAATTTCATTCACACAGAGAAGTCTTTGTTAACCCCCCAATCTGAGGTAGGGTGCTCCATCTATCACCCCTGGTCTCTTCTATGCACTGTCCCTGCTTTGTTTTTTTCTTCATAGCACTTAGGCCTACAGTGACACTCTCTCAGGGGAATTGTCTCTTAATCTCTCTCTGTCAGCAGCACTGTGCAAATCAATCAATGATGTGGACTCTCAGAGACTTTGGAAGTTAGTTGAAAGGTTTGCACTCTTGTGCTGGGAAAAGATCTTAAAAAATTGTGTACATGTGGGCATAAAGACATATATGTACTATAGTTCCTTATAGCATTGTTTGCAACACAGGAAAACTAGGAAACAATGGAAATGTCCATTAGTAAGAGGGCCATTACATAATTTGTAATACAACCGTACTATGGAATTCTATGCACCAATTTGTAATTACTAGTAGTAATAATAATAGCAGCTAAGAGTTATTGAATGTTCACCTATATTTTATCATTTATCCCCCCTAAAATCCCTCTAAGTATGAGTTTTTAATGATCCCTACTTTACCGATGAGTGAACTGAGGTACATAAAAGTTAAATGATTTGGCCAAGGTCAGACAATTAAGAAGTGGCAGACTTAGGGTTCATGACCAGTGTGTTGCTAGCACACATTCTTTCAACCACTCATTCATACTGTCTTCCACAAATATTAGGAGCTATGTGTGCTCAAATAAAAAAAAATCACCTAGGAATTATATTAGTTGAAAAAAAAGCAAATGGTTCTAGAATGAATCTGTTCACAATAAAAGATGTGGGTAAGTATATGTGTGTTATCAATGCTTACCTCTGAGAAGGGGAAGGAAGTGGAGAGAATGATGTACACTTTCATATTTACTCTCTATATTCTTAAGATACTTAAGTCTTTTTTTTTTTTTTTAAGATTTTTGCTTATTTATTTCACAAGAGACACACAGAGGCAGAGACATAGGTAGAGGGAGCAGGCTCCCTTTGGGGAGCCCAATGAGGGATTCGATCCCAGGACCCCGAGATCACCTGAGGCAAAGGCAGACACTCAATCACTGAGCCACCCTGGTGCCTTGCTTAGGTCTTTTATAACAGTAATAGCTCCATTTATGATCTGAGTAATTAAAAAAACAGTCGTGCCAACTAAAGCTACCACTAGAGGGCTCAACAAGCTGCTTATCCTGATCTCCCTCTAGGGGTGACGCAGAGAGAGCTGTCCAGGTGCTGAAGTGTGTAGGATGGGTAGCTCACTGTAGTGACACTGGGACATTTAGAAGGCCTCTTGGAGCTTCCACTACCAAGTTCTGTGGCTGAGAATCAATTGGTGTTGGGTGTTAGGCTAGAGTATGAGATTGTACTAAATTCTTTCGTCCTCTCTATCATTCCAGCGTGAGTCAGCTCTAGCATGTCAGAGAAGGATAGGCAAGTGATTGTATTCCTTTTTTTTTTTCAAGATTTTATTTACTTATTTATTTATTTGTTTGCTTGTTTGAGAGTGAGCGACTGCATACAAGTGGGGGGAGGGGCAGAGGGAGAGGGACAAGCAGACTATTTGCTAAGCGTGGAGACTGAAATGAGGCTCCATCTCAGGACCCTGAGATGAGGACCTGAGTCAAAATCAAAAGTCCAGTGCTCAACCCACTGAGCAACCCAGGCACCCCAAGGGATTATATATCAATATGGTCCTCACTCAAGAAAAGAGAGGACTCTTTGTTATCCTGGTGAGATTTGTAACTCAGAAACTTGAAGTGGAAGCTTCACTTAGCAAAAGAGACTAGGAATTCCTGCCTAGTTCTCAAATAATGGGAGAGGATATTGCCTAGGGAAAGAAATTAAGTTTTCAAGGTTTTAAAAAGGATTTTATTATCTTTTTCTTTTTTATTTCTATTAAAAAATTTTTAAAGATTTTATTTATTTATGTATGAGAGACACATACAGCGAGAGAGAGAGAGAGAGAGAGAGAGGTAGAGCTAGAGACACAGGCAGAGGGAGAAGCAGGATCCATGCAGGGAGGCTGACATGAGACTCAATCCCAGGTCTCCAGGATCAGGCTCTGAGCTGAAGGCAGCGCTAAACTGCTGAGCCACCCTGGCTGTCCCTATTTTTTATTTCTATTTTTAAGATTTTATTTAATTATTTGAGAAAGAGAGTGAGCATGAGAGAAAGCATGAGTGGCAAGGAGGGGCAGAGGGAGAGGGAGAAGCAGGCTCCCCACCAAGCAGAGCGACAGTTGCAGCCTTGATTCTAGGATCCTGGGATCATAATCTGAGCCGAAGGCAGATGCTTAATCAATTGAGCCACCCAAGCACCCCTATTGTCTTTTTTTGAAAAAAAAGATTTATTTATTTATTTTAGAGAGAGAGATAGTGAGCAGGAAGAGGGGAAGAGAGAGACCCTCAGGCAGACTCCCTCTGAGCATGGAGCCAGATGGCAGGCTCAATCCTATGACCTTGAGATCATGACCTAATCTGAAATCAAGAGTTGGGTGCTTAACCAACTGAGCCACTCAGGGGCCCCAAAGATTTCATTGTCTATAATTAACTTTAAAAACCCAAACTTTAAACTCCTCTGTCACATAGTTTGGAAATGATAGGCAGGCCCTGCACTGTAAAGATTGTAAATACAAATGTAGAAATAAGAACTTTGTAAAAATGAAAACTGCCTACAATGCTCACAGTTGATGAAGGATTGAGGAAATAAGTATGGATGTATACTGTTCCTGAGAGTTTAAAGTGTTGCAGCCCTTGTGGTACCTGGCTGGCTCAGTTAGCAATCAGTACAGCATGCAACTCTTGATCTTGTGGTTGTGAGTTCAAGTCCTATGTTATATATAGAGATTATTTAAAAATAATATTTTTAAATTGTTGCAGCCCTTTAGAGGACAATTTGTCAGAACTTACCAAAATATCAATGAGTATTTTTTTTTTGGCCCAGTAATTCCACATGAAATATTTAACCTAGGGAAATATTAGTAAGTATGCAGTATCTTCATAATGCAATCAGATAGTCATTATACCATTGTTCCTTGTAGTAAAAAGTTGGAACCAACATAAATGTTATTAGCAGGAGATTAGCAGGAGAAATTATGGCTCAGCAATTAATATACAGACACTAAGAAGGTTGATTTATATGAATAGGCAAGGAAAGAAAGCCATAACATTTTGTTGGATTAAAGAATACAGAGTAGGGCAGCTGGGGTGGCTCAGCCGTTTAGCGCCACCTTCAGTCCCGGGTGTGATCCTGGAGACCCGGAATCGAGTCCCATGTCGGGCTCCCTGCAGGAAGCCTGCTTCTCCCTCTGCCTCTCTCTCTCTCTCTCCTCTCTGTGTATTCTCATGAATAAATAAATAAAATCTTTTTAAAAAAAATACAGAGTAAATAAATAAATAAATAAAAATACAGAGTAGAGAATGATATACATAGTATAATGTATTAAGGTGAAGAAATCTACATATGTATGGGAAGAAGCATCTAGAAGGCCATACACTAAAATATTAATGATAGTTTTTGTTCAGAGACTGGGATGCCAGAGGAAAAGTGAGGGACTTTTCACTTGTTTGATACATACTTATATTAGTACTCATACATACAATGAGCATGTACCATTGTATATTTTTAAAAAGATAAGGAATTCTTTAAACCAAAATATTGAGGTAGACTATAGTACCTTTCTTTGTGCCTACGTCCTTTTAAAATTTTATTCTCTTCAGTTTTGCTTTTATTTTTTATTTATTTTTTAAAGATTTTATTTATTTGACACAGAGAGAAAAACAGAAAGCACAAGTAGGGGGAACAGCAGAGGGAGTGGGAGAAGCAAACACCCTGCAGAGCAGGATCCCAGGACCTTAGGATCATGACCTGAACAGGAAGCAGACTCTTTTTTACATTTTATTTTTAAACTTTTATATTGATTTTATTCAAATTCAATTTGCCAACATATAGTATAACACCCAGTGTTCAGGGGAGGTGGGTGGGGGGATAGTTTAACTGAGTGACAAAGGCAGACCCTTACAGATGAGCCACTCAAACGCCCCTCAGTTTTGTATTTAACACCACTAGGAAATTTTATTCTTCTTAGTCTTTCTTTCCCTCTTTTGGTCTCCAACAAGAAACTTTATCAGAAACCTTTTTAAAAGTGAGATGGATATTACACTAAAAATTCCTCACCAAAAAATCAAATCACAAAAGTCCCTTGACAGCTCAATAGATCAACTCACATGTCCTTTCTGCAAGCCTTATTGTAACAGACAGCTAAGACTGTATAAGCCTCTCACCACAACTTCTTGGCTGTGAAGTTTCAGGTGTTGCTCTTTTGAATCCAAGGATCTGGGAAAACATGGCTTAGGTCCATGCCAACTTATAAGGATAATTTTTAAATTGCCTTATGCCAATTTCAATTAGTATTGATTAAACTCTTGACTTTGGAAGGGGCAGTGAAGAAGTGGGGAGTGGGGAGTTTGTTTAATATTGGAAAGATTCCTGAACCAGCCATAGAAGGAATCTTCTGTGAAGATTCTAAATTAAAGGTGAGTATTGCAACAGATCCTTCATAAAAACAATCTCAGCTCTCAGATTTATCCAGTTTGCAAATTGTACAGTTGTAGGATAATTCCTCTGACTTGTGTCAGTAAGGTGGGATGGAATGAGTCACCACAAGGCTGAAATCCTATAACAGATTACACTTCCATCTGCATGTGGGTAATTAGAAATTTTCTAATAAGATCTTAATACAGTTAAGCTGTGTTTCTGTACAATCTGTTCAGAATCCTGTTTAGGACATTGGAATTGTTAGAAAGTTAAAACAAAGCTAAATCCAAGGCTTTCACAATAAGGGTCCAGTAGGTCTGCCTTTTAACATTTCCTTATCCTTATATTTTATGTGTTCCATATATAGAGCATATTGTAGTTGATGCTTTGGCCATACAAATTGCTATTTAAACTGAAACATAACAACTAATGGGACTAGAAAACATTACTGAGGCAAAAAGCATTCCATTTTAGAGTGCCAGTGGAGAGAAAAGGGAACCTGGGTTCCATTATTTATTTCTTTCAACCAGTAAAATTCTGTCTCGCTCATCTCTTCATCCACTGGAGAGAACTGAACCTGCAGTGATTTTGCATCTTCTGGGTAAGACCATTTTCATTTTCCCAGATGTGGCTTCAGAACAAAATAATAAAATGATAATAGTTCTCTTTTAATGAAACACTTTCTATGTGCCAAGGAGTTTTATCTCATTTAATCCACACTGCTGTCTCAGAAAAATTCTATTTAAGAAATAAAATATATTCCCCATTTACAGCTGTGAAAACAGGAGTAATTTATCCCAGGTTATTGGATTCCTGGGTGGCTCAGGGGTTGAGCGTCTGCTTTCAGCTCAGGGCGTGATCCCAGAGTTCCAGGGATTAAGTCCCACATTGGGCTGTCTGCAGGGAGGCTGCTTCTCCCTCTGCCTATGTCTGCCTGTCTGTCTTCTTTCTGTGTCTCTTATGAAAAAATGAAAAAGTCTTTTAAAAAAAGTTTTATCCCAGGTTACATTGCTGATAACTAAGAAGAGTAATTTAATTACCACTTATTTAAGAAATTTAGATTTGTTGAATGCCCAGAGTCTATACCTTCTTTCTAGGCCTTTTAGAATAAAAGATGCTTATATAACCCGATTTTTTTCCCTGTGAGTTGATAATGTGCTTTGAGAGATAAGACACATTTTGATGAAGTAATGTGTGAACAAGGGAACAGTAAATAGAATAGACTTAAATCTGATAGAAAGACTGAAAACAAGACAGTATAAACTACCAAAGAGGCAGGCTACATAGAAGGCTAAAAATCTCCAGAGGGAAGTGGAAGTATCTTAGTCTGCTCAGGCTGCCATAACAAACCACTGAAGACTAGGTAGTTTAAACATCATACATTTATTTTCTCACAATTCTGCAGGCTGGAAGTCCAAGATCAAGGCATTGACAGGGTTGGATTGTCCTGAAGCCTTTCTCCTTGGTTTGCCAATGGCCACCTTCTCTGTGTCCCCACATGGCTTGTCTTCTGTGTGCCCTATTTCTTCTCTTACAATGACACTAGTCCTATTGGATTAGGACTCCATCCTTATGAACTAATTTAACTTTAATTACCTCTTCATTTAATTTATTTTTAAAAGATTTTATTGTATTTATTTGAGGGAGAGAGAGAAAATGCAAGTGAGGGGGCAGAGGGAGGAAGAGAGCGAGAATCTCAAGTGACTCCCCACTGAGCGTAGAGCCTGACACAGGGCTTGATCTCAGAGATCATGACCCTAGCTGAAATCAAGAGTTGGATGTTTAACCAACTGAGCCACCCAGATGCTTCCTTAATTACCTCTTTAAAGGCTCTATCTCAGAGGCACCTGGGTAGCTCAGTTGATTAAGCATCTGCCTTTGACTCAGGTCATGATGCCAAGGTCCTGAGATGGAGCCCCTGCCTCAGGCTCCATGCTCAGAGAGGGAGTCTGCTTCTCTCTCTTTTTCTCTACTCCTCCCCACTGCTTGTGCTTTCTCTCTCTCTCACTCTCTCGTCCTCTCTCTCTCAAATAAACAAAATCTTTAAAATTAATTAATTAATTAAAACAAAACAAAACAAAAAGGCTCTATTTCCAAATACAGTCATGGGAGGTTAGGACTCAACATATGAATTTGAGGGGACAGAGTTCAGTCCACAACAGGATGTCAGTGTGAGCTAATGCAGTCAGCAAAGGCTTCACAGGGGAGGAGGGCTATGAAAAATCAATAAAGTTATGGACAGAGAAACTGATGAGGAAGACATTTAAGGAGTGGGACCCGGAACAAGAAAGGGGCTAATGAGACAGATGCAGATAGACACTGAGACAAAGACAGAGTCAGAGAGATCACATTAGAAGTACAGTGGAAGGGAGTATCCTGCTTTCTCTAGGTGCCACAAAGTAGAAGAGATGAAGAACCTTCTCATGAAACTTTCACCAAAAGCTTTCTTTTGGGGTGATGTTAATCCTCTTCCCACCAGGTCGAATGGACTCAACATCTTTGGGGGAGGCAAGAAAGAGGACAGCAATCGAGACAAGTTTCTTCAACAGTTAGCAATGCAAAGAAGGAAGATTGTCGCTTCACAGTCACATAAAGAGATTTTCATGCAGAGATGCTAATACCAAGAGTACATGAGATGAGCCCACAAGTTCTTGAGCTGTTGGTCTCATCTCCCCACCTTTTGTTCCAGCCCCAAATCTTTCCTACACGAACGATCTCAGCCTACACCCTCTGCTTGGGTTGCTCTCAAACTTCGTATCAGTGCCTCCCCCCTTCTGCAATCCCAAGGTCATAAAAAAATATAGACTCTTTTTCTTTATCATATCTCTCTCTTGGCAGAGCTAAATTCTCACATTGACCCACTTAAACTAATTTAATGCATTCAGTTTCTACCAACAAACATAAAAGCAACATACATGTCCACATAGGGGCAACTGGGTGGCTCAGTTGGTTAAGCATCTGCCTTTGGCTCTAGTCATGATCCTGGAGTCCTGGGTTGAGCCCTGAGTCAGGATCCCTGCTCTACTTCTCCCTTTCCCTTTACCCCTCCTCATTGACTTGTGCTTTCTCTTTTACTTTCTGCCTCTATCTCAAATAAATAAATAAGATCTTAAAAAAAACCAAACCACACATATGTCCACATAACCATACCTTCCTTCATACAGAACCTCAAGTCTGAGCTCTCATCGTTATCACTTGATTGAAGAATTTTAATCTACATTAATATGATGTGTCTTGCTTCCTGATTATTAGTCCCTATCAGTGTGATTTGAGTGGAACAAAGGAAGTGATCTAGAATCAGGGTTTGAGGCTTCAGGGAAGCCAGAAGAATAGGGAAGTGGCCTACTCAATTGATAATGCTTATTGAGATGCTACTATGTGCTGGGCACAGTAGTAGGGACTGAAGATTGGAAGAAAAGTGACACCATACTGATCTTCAAAAAGTTTACAATCAATGGAGAGGAAATAAATGAGTACAGAATAAGTCTAATATCACCTATTGACTATTGTCTAAGAGAGGTGGCAAAGGGAGGAAAGCGGAGGTCCAGGCCCAAGACCCCTCATACTTGACATGTCTCTGCCACATTCTAGCTTTCTGACCTTGAAGAAGTTACCAGAGAGTAAGTTTACCCATTTCCTATGTGAAATATGAGGATGATAATATCTATTGTGAAGAGTTATTGTATAATATTAGATACTATACTGTCTAGTGCATAGTAAGTGCTCAGTAAGTTGCGTTATTGTGATGATCTAATAACGATAGCATTTGTGATGTATGAAGTGTTACAGAGACTCAGTGGGGGCAGCAGTGAATTCTGACTTAAGGTGAGGGAAGTTTGCTAGGGGAGATGGTGCTTGAGGAGTACCTGCATCTGCAAACCATCTGTCAGGAATGTCAGGAAGGAAGCTCTACACTAGGAAAAGTATTTGATGAGATAACCTCAAAAAGCCTGTCCAAGTATAAGATTCTGTGAATATTAGGTCAGAGAATTCTCCAGCTGGCAGAGACCTTTCGGGAAGAGTGCTTGATAAATACTCTTGACAATGTGTAATGAACTGATGAAGCTAAATTGATCCTCAATATGCATAAATAGATAATTCCTTCTCCCCTTTTTGTGCAGATAGTGTAGTACATAAGCTTCTGTCACTTTCTAGGATTTTTATAATTCAGAAGGTCAAGGGTTTTGTTTTCTTGGATTAAGATATTCATACTTTCTTTAGAGGGGCATCCATTTGCAGTAGGATCTGATTTTAAACTTCTCAAAACTTTGGAACACAAGACAAATGATGAGTGCTTAGCAATCTAATGTGGGCTTAGCAAAAACATAATCACCTGCACTAATACAATGATTCTTCCTCCCAAAAGATGTTTTATTTCAGTAAATATAAAGAATAAAAATGTGATACGATGCCTTCTGGATGTCAAACTTCAGATTTTTTTCAGAAAAATAAGAAATCAAAAAAACAAAAACAACAACAAAAAAAAGAAATCCAGATGTTTCTGAGCATCTTGAGTCTCCCCAAGATAAGCCCTCCAGCTAGGCAGGTGATGCTCCGGCAATCTGGATTTGTGGGAACAAATGTGGCCTATATAGAATCTCTCCCATTTCCTACTTGATTCTAATTCCTACAGGGGCAGGTCTTGTGGAATGTTTTTCTTTGGCCTTGAATTTCTCAGGGTAATGTGCATTAAAGTGAAAAGTCGATATCTATAGTTCAAGGGCAAAAGAGACCATAAGGTACTGAAAAAATTAGAGCCCTGCAACCCAAGAAGGCTGCCGCGTTGTGCTGGCATATCAGGCCCCAGCAGCGGAGTAAGCCAATTCTTGAGGCAAAAGCCACAGGGAGGGAATTAAAGCTAGGCCAAACCTCTTACTCAGCACATGCTGTTATTCATGCAGAAGCGGGGATACCAGTAAGACTCAACGTGCTGACTCAGCATCAGTCCACAATTCATATTATGAATAGAGAAATCCTTGAAAGGGCTAACTCCTAAGAGATGAAGCACCCCCTTATTATGGGTGAGCGTGACCTGATGTGGGCAACGGAAAGGAGAAAGGTGATTTGCCCAACCAAGGGCACAGCTGGAACTGAGAGAAATACTTCCCTTTGCAAATTGTGCACAAGCTGTGGAGACCTTGAGAGCCCTAGTGCTGGAGGCAAATTCCTTCTAGCTGTACCCTTGGACAAAGAACTTACTTTCTCTATGCTTCCCTTAGTTTACTTATCTGTAAAATGGGGAATAACTTGGGGGGAATGGGGAATGCCGCTTTGTAGGTGTCCCTGGAGGATTAAACAACATATGTGTGTGATGTGCTTGCCCCAGTGCCCTCACACTTCATGAGTACTCAACAAATGCTAGTAATAATTAAGATAGTACCTCATGATGCATTACCAGTTACTCTTAAGCAACTAGAATTTACTCCTCATTTTTAAACTCCCAGACCTATGTTCATAAAGATTACTTTTACAGGGATCCCGGGGTGGCTCAACGGTTTAGTGCCTGCCTTCAGCCCATGGCATGATCCTGGAGTCCCTGGATCAAGTCCCACATCGGGCTTCCTGCATGGAGCCTGCTTCTCCCTCTGCCTGTGTCTCTGCCTCTCTGTCTCTCTTTGTCTCTCATGAATAAAAAAAAAAAAAAAAAAGATTACTTTTACAAAAGTAAATGGAGAAAATTAAAAAACTTATTTAAAAGATAGAACAGGAAATTCTCACCAGAGTTCTAAAAAAAAAAAAAAATCAATATTATTCTGGGATCTTAAAAACAGGATCTAACTCTTAAGATTCTAATGATGATAATTGTGTGCACTTTGAAATGCTATATGACGGTTACTACGCTAAGGGCTTTGTCTGAAATATTTCCTTTAGGGACGCCTGGGTGGCTCAGCGGTTAAGCGTCTGCCTTTGGCTCAGGGTGTGATCCCGGAGTCCAGGGATTGAGTCCCACATCGGGCTCCCTGCATGGAGCCTGCTTCTCCCTCTGTCTGTGTACACTCTGCCTCTCTTTCTCTGTGTCTCTCATAAATAAATAAATAAAATCTTTAAAAAAAAGAAACACTTCCTTTAATTTTCAGAAGAACTGTGTGCAGTGTGATATTATCCCTATTTCACAGATTAAGAAACTGAGGCTTTGAGAAATCAGGTACATTTCCAAAGGACTGATAGCTAGCACACTAGTTAACTATTGTTGAATAACAATTATTCCAAAACTTAGTGTCTTAGGACAGCAAACATTTCCAAGACTGAGACAAGGGAGAGTGAGAGAAGTACAAAAGTTAAGGGCATGCCAAAAAACTTAGTGGCAAAGGTAAATAATATTATTAAAAATAAAAATTAATGTAAAATACCCTTGAACAATATACCAAGATTTTATTTTATTTTAAAGATTTTATTTATTTATTTGAGAGAGAGAGAACAGAGATAGCAACAGAGAGCTTGAATTAGGAGGAGAGGGAGAAACAGGCTCCCCCCTGAGCAGGGCTTGATCCCAGGACTACAAGATCACAACCTAAGCTGAAGGCAGATGCTTAACTGACTGAGCCACCCAGGCACCTCTC
The DNA here is from genome assembly GCF_048418805.1 of Vulpes vulpes. Taxonomy (NCBI): domain Eukaryota; kingdom Metazoa; phylum Chordata; class Mammalia; order Carnivora; family Canidae; genus Vulpes; species Vulpes vulpes. The sequence goes on from NC_132788.1 coordinate 86,932,238, forward strand.
AGATACCAAGATTTTATTTTATTTTATTTTTTTATTTTTATTTTTTTTTATATACCAAGATTTTAAATAAAGACACGATCGGTATTACTGATTTTTCCTTCTGCTTCAGGCTCTGATATGGCTAGCCACAGCACTACTAGTGATCTTGTCTTGCACTCCATTTCCCCATCTTTCAAATGATCATATAATCTCACATTTGTTTATTTCCATCCCCAGAGCCAGTGTGCTAGTGCGTGCCATCTTTTTCTATCACTTGCACTACTGAAATTGTACCCCCCCAAATGCCCTTCCCACCTGTCCTCTGGGTTCCCCAGGAAACAGACTCTGACCTGGAGATTTGCCTGCAGGATTACTGGGGGGCATGCGTGGAATCAGCAGAGATGGGAAATAAGGAAAGCAAGATCAGGCAGGGGGAGAAGCTGAACTGTGATACAGTCACAACATGGGTCTCCGCTGATTCCACAGGAAGTCCTGCAGTTGTCCCAGATTGCTGTGGCAACAAACAAGACTTTTATACCAACAACCCTTCACACTCCCATAACGTGTAGATTTGTCACTGGATGCAAGCTGCCCCCAGGGAGGGCCATGATCTTAGGCTAGGCAGTTCTCTTCAGACAAAGTGAATTCCCACAGAGGAATCAACTGAGTGCCTTCAGTCATCACTGCCAACAGAAGCCAGGGAATTGAGAACTTCAGTCTTGAAGCAGAGAGAGTATCTGGATGGCTTACCACAATATCCACTACCTTCTTCAATCTATCCCCTCCTGTAGATGCCTCCTTTCAGCTATTAGAGAATCTGAGAGCTACCCATCCTGAGCCAAAACTCTATCATCCTCAGTCTGAAATGCTCTCTCTACTCTGAGCTTTGTCTTACCAACTCCTATTCATTCTTCAGCCTAGATGACCTACTCACCGAACTCTTGCATGATCCTCAATTGCTTCTACTGCTTCATACCAAAGTACCATAAAACGTAGTGGCTTAAGACAACATTAATTATCATTTCTCATGATTCTGTGGATTGGTAGAATGGTTCTTCTGCTGGTGTTACCTGGGCTAATTCATGGCATAGCAGTCAGCTGGCAGGTTGACTTGGGGCTGGGCTCCACTGGGACAGTGGGTCTCACTTTCTCCACATGGTCTTTCATTCTGGCTTTTTTAATGATATGGTGGTTTCAGGGTTCCAAGAGGCTGGGAATGGAAGCTGAAGGCCTCCTGATGCCTAGGCTCTGGAACGTGCATATTATCACTTTTACCACAGTCTTTTAGTCAAACAAGTCACAATGGCAGCCCAGATTCACAGGTAGGAAAATAGATCTGCCTTTTGTTGGGAAGAGCTACAATGACTTTGTGGCCATATTTGATCTATCAAAGCAACCTCACCTAAGCACCCATGCTAAACTCTCCCCATCCATGCCCTGTTTTTCCTTCATTGTTCTTCTTATCACAACAGACAATAATGTTTATTTAGGTCTTAATTTTTTCTGCTATTCTGTGATCTCTGAAAGGATAGATAGCATGTCAATATTTCTCTGCTCATCCCAACTGCCTACTTGTGCCTTACAAGTAGTTGGCGCTTGGGGTGCCTGGGTGGCTCAGTCAGTTAAGTGTCTGCCTTTGGCTTAGGTCATGATCCCAGGGTCCAGGGATTGAACCCCACATTGGGCTCCCTGCTAGTGGGGAGCTTCTGCTTCTCCCTCTCTCTCTGCCCCTCCCCTACTGCTAGTGATCTTTCTCTCAAAAAAAAAAAAAAAAAAAAAAAACCACTCCTGCCAAACACAAATAGTTGATGCTCAATTAATATTGGTTGAATAAATGAATGCAAGTTCCACCTCAGATCTAATATTCTATGACTGCTATGGATTTTGACAATCCAGAATTATTACCAAAACACCCTGAAACTTAGTTTAATTCTACATATCTCAAAGTAGTAGTTCTTCAAGTATGGTCCCTGAATCAGCAGCATTGAAACTTGTTAGAAATGCAAATTCTTGGGGCTCATCCCAGACCTACTAAATCAGAAACTCTGGGGGAATGACTGAAGAATCTGTGTCTTATCAAGCTCTATAGGTGAGTCTAAGGAACACAAAAAATTTGATAACCATTGTCTCAAAGCATATTTCTTGGATTTTTAATGGGATTCAAATGAGTGTTAAAGGACAGAAGGATTCAATGGACCAATGACTGGGAAGTACTGAGTCAAATACAGCTAGATTTCTATACTGCACTTGTTCAGAACCTTTAGTTTGTTAATTTGTAACGGGACTTTCTGAGAAAAGGTTATAGTCCCCAGTTCCTATTCTAGGAGCATTTCATGGGACTCGCATTCCATGGAATGCACTTTGACTCTTGGGAGAAACACTACTGTAAATTAGAGCCAGAGTGTATAAACTGGCAAAAAAATGTATATTACAATTAAGAATTATCTATTGAAAAAGAATCTTGAAGCTGATCCAGTTATAAAAGACCTTTTGGGTCTAAGTCACAATGTTGTGTGACATTGCATCAATTAGTTGCTAGAACCTATAGCAATGTTATCTTTAAAGTTGCATTGTTTCTTTTTTAAAAAGATTTATTTAATTATTTTAAAGAGAGAAACAGGGAGAGCAAGAGTGTGTACACAAGTGGGGGTGGGGAGGTACAGAGGGAGAGAATCCCTAAGCAGACTCCCTGCTAAGTGTAGAGCCTGTTGCAGGGCTGGATCCCATGACCCATGAGATCATGACCAGAGCCAAGATCAAGAGTTGTATGCTCAACCGACTGAGCCACTCAGGCACCCCAAAGTTGCATTGTTTCTAAACTAAATCCATTTTCTGTTATTATAACCAATATACAGATGAGGAAATCAAGGCTCAGAGAGGGCAAGAACTTGTTTAGGGTCATGAAGATGATGAGCATGAAAATGGGATCTCAAACCTGGCATGATATATGGCTATAGAGAAGTTAACATTGACAGAACATTGCAGTGTTTTTCTGTCTGGCTTCTTGAAGAATATCAGTAAGTCCTGGATATTCAGGACATTTCAAATGCCTTTGAGCCTAACAAAGAGCCAGCCACTGGAGCCACTGCTGTTTCTTTCCACATGGTAAGGATACTTAGACACTTAGGATGCTCCTGGCACTGCCTTTACCACTGTTCCTCACCTTGAACAAGAAAGGCCATCCCCCATGCATATTTGGATGCCAGTTGGTGGGTGCTTCAATATAATTTTTTAAAAACCTGGCATCTCCTGCATGGTCCTCATCTGGTGAATCTGCATTGCTGCTTTTGCAATAGGAGAAGAACTAATAAATCACATCTTTCCACCCTGCTGTTGGTGCTATTCTGGCTTTCTGTTTTCCAAGCAGAAGCAACTATCACTCTATAATGATTCTAGAACCCTCTCCCTAAACAAAGCCACAAATCTAAGCTTCTATGAATAAACACCAACAAAATACCCATCAATGAGAAATAGTTATTAGCAAAAAGGAAAATAAAAAATTATAGTCTAAAATCAGAATATTTTCCTTATTACAGTTAGTTATCTCCAATCTATTACTGGCAATATCATTATATTACCATGATGTGTCAGCAGCAGTCTTTCTTTTTTTCTTTTTTTAAGAGTTTATTTATTTATTCATGAGAGACACAGAGAGAGGCAGAGACACAGGCAGAGAGAGAAGCAGGCTCCATGCAGGAAGCCCGGCATGGGACTTGATCCTGGGTCTCCAGGATCAGGCCCTGGGCTGAAGGCAGGCGTGAAACTGCTGAGCCACCCAGCAGTCTTTCATAGAGTCCTCCCTATGTAACAACAGCTGTGCTTAATGCTGTATACATCATTGAGTTCTCACAGCAACACAATGAGGTGGTATAGAACCCCCATTTTACTAACAAGGAAACTGAGGTTTAACAAAGTTTTCCTGCCTCAAAGCCAGCTAGACGGCTAAACCACTCCACCATGCTAATATAGCAATGGGAAGCATAGAAATAATTTAAATGTTCCTTAGAAACACTTGCCTTATTTTCCTTTTGGCATACAAAATCTTAAGATAATGTACTTTTAAGAGCTGAACCACTGGATTTCTTTTAAGAAGTGCCTTCCCTTTACCCAATCCATTAGTTATAGGAGACAGCATGGTGTTTTTGTGAGTGGTCATGGCTTTGGTGTGAGAAGTATCCAGATACAAGGAGAATTACTTTATGGGCCACGGTCTTTCATCTTGCATGTGGGGAATACTACATTCCACCTCCCAGGATTGTGGCAAGTGCTAGGAGAAGAGATGTACGTCTGTGAAGCTCTTGGTCCCGCGCCTGGCGCACAGCAAGTGTTCTCTGAGTGGAGGCTGATTTTATTATTATTCAGGGAGTCCTTCCAGATCAGCTCTAGCCTCCTTCTGTGTTTACTCTTTCACATCCCCGACTCCACAGCTTTCATATGCATCTTCATTTACTAAAGGTTCATGTTATACCTGTCAAAGAGCATTCAAGACAGAGGCGCTAAGTCAATCTCTGTATAAGCACGCTTGGTTCCAAATTTATTGGAGAGGTTCAGATGCCATAATGCTAGTCTCAGCCATTAAAACTAGGCAAGCCCCATGCCTCAGTTTCCTTATTTATCAGCGGGGATAAAAATCAGTACTCTGTTCTTCAAAGGCTTGTTAGTAGGGTGATAAATCACACAAACGGAAAGCTAAAATGTACTACCAGCAGCCTTTAGTATCAGCTTCTAGAAAGCCCGTAAATGCCACAAAGGGTATGTTCTGCAACAGGGAACAGCCTGACCCTGTAGTGAAACCCAGTGACAGAGTAAACTTATTTGTTTATCTTTGGTCTTCCTCTGTGGACCACCAATGTGAGAGGGTCAGCCATCCTGTTCTCTGCTTCCTCTAATGAACTCCCTGTGGTACAATCCCTTACTTAAGATCAAAAGGCAAGTCTTAAAGGCAGAGATGAGGCAGGAATATTGTTGTCCTCTCTGGTTTACTCCTAACATGGAAGTGTTTCACCCCCTCGAAGTGAAACAAGTGAAGGTGCTGTGAAGGTTACTCTCGATTATGAGCTGAGAATTAATGGACTGATACAGGAAGAAACATAGATACTAAAAAAAAGTCACAAGTATTGCTGATAACCTGGGAGAAGTTTCTTTTGCCCAGAAGCTGAGGTTCATTTGTCATTTTACATTTTAGAAGCCAGTCTCATGGAAGAAATTCTTTAACCTTCCTTCCTACTTGAGGCTACATCTGTTCTCTGACTCTTGCTTTTTAAATGATTTGCAGTGTTTACTTTGACAGATAATCAGCTGTGTTTCCTTAAAGTGGACTGAATGGCCAGAGCTACTTGGACAGTTAAGATTGGAATATCCAACCACAGCCTGCTCTGAGGAGGCTGGTATAAAAATATATCCTCTGGCTGTGTGGAGAGCATTTTCTAAAGAGGCAATTACTTATTTGAAGGCTGAGATGGGCATTCTGGAGCTGTCCAAAGTGCATTAGATGGTGAGAATCTTAGTTGTCTAGTGGTAGATCAGTAACTTGGACTTGGGAGGCACACAACCCAGTAGACCCTGACTTTGCTCATTGTGTGAGCTTGGGCAAGTCACTTCACCTCTCTGAACTTCCTTTCTCTCTTATAGTGCAGCTGGAATGGTAGTTGATTCAGGGTGTTGCTCTGAGGTTTAACTGAAATGAAGCCTATAAAGCACTTAGACTGGTGCCTGATAAGTTGTAGGCACTCAATGGATATTAGCCAGTGTCATCAAGATATGCAAAGTGCTTGGCACAAACATGCATATTAAGAGTGGCTGCTGCACCATTGTTACTGTGAATTTTGTCCCTTGTCACCTGGATCTTGAATCAGCTTTGCTTCAGCTCCTTGATTTCACAGACCCTTATGCCATGGAAGTGGTTCCATCATTTTTTGGCTTACAGGCTCCCTTGGCACAGAACTCAGACCTGACTTCCTGAGGCAGTGGGTGGAGGCCATTATCTAATACAGACTCTCAGCTATCCTCATCCATTTCAGTCTTTGCCCAAGATTAGAGTGACCCTCTTCCTCTCCTCACATTCTTGCCCCCTCCCCCCACTAAGTGCCTCTAACCTCTCATGCAAATCCAAAAGTTCCTTAGGAACTGAAGCATGTAATTGACTTGCCACTAAAACTCAGTTATGTATAGGGACAATCATGTCCCTCACTCAGTCTTCATCAATGTTTGGGTCAAAACTGACCTAGGGGGCAGCCCGGGTGGCTCAGTGGTTTAGTGCTGCCTTCAGCCCAGGGCCTGATCCTGGAGACCTGGGATCCAGTCCCAAGTCGAGCCCCCTGCATGGAGCCTGCTTCTCCCTCTGCCTGTGTCTGCCTCTCTCTCTCTCTCTCTCTCCCTGTGTCTCTCATGAATAAATAAATAAAATCTTAAAAAAAAAAAAACTGAGCTAGGGGTTCCCGGTCCTGGATACGCATAGATTTGTCTGGTGGGGGGTTTCTAGAACATACAGGTGCCACACTGTTGACGATTAAATCAATGTGTGGGGCTGGTCCTGTATATCTGTGTAGCTAAGACTTTTGAGTGTTTATGTCAGGCACTGTGCTAAGAGCTTTCTACGAATCAGCTCATGGAATCCTCGTAACAACTATATGAGGTGTTATCTGCATTCTACTAAGAAGCTAGTTAAGGTGCCCAGGGCTCAGTATGAGGTAGAGTCTGGGTGGGACTTGGCCAGGTGGGGGTGGGGTCTCTTAATCTCCAAAGGATAGACTAATGACCAAGCTACTTCTTCACAAAAACTATTTCAAGAATGACTCAGTATTTGAGCTTCCCTAATATTTCACACACTTGTTGTAAAGAGTCTACAGGCTCTGATATTAGCGGGTACCCAATTTCAGCTACAAGGATAGAGGAGGAGGTGGTGTTGAGGCGATGTCCCCCTTTTTCACGCCCTCACCCACACTTCATCTGTAGTCATTGCAAGGTGAGGCAAGTGTTAGTCATGTTCCCTGGGACCCAGCACACATTGGCCATTTATTCTAATTAGAAGCAATTAAAGAATTATTCCTTATGGTGTAAGTATTTCCTTGCCCAAAGAAGAAAGGTTTGGGGTTTTGGCAAAACAGACAAAACATTTGACTCTTTTCCATTTCTTGTCTTATTTTAAAAATGAGGCAGATCTATGGGTTTAGTCCATAATTAAGTTTATTTTACATAGGTGTTTTTGATTTTTAAAAAAGATTTTATTTATTTATTTATTTATTTGACACACAGAGCACAAGCAAGGGGAGCAGCAGAGGGAGTGGGAAATGCAGCTCTCTGCTGAGCAGGGAGCCCGATGTGGGGTCAATCCCAAGACCTAGGATCATGACCTGAGCTGAAGGCAGTCACTTAACCAACTGAGCCACCCAGGCACCATTGGGTGTTTTTGATTTTTAGTAGTTTTCAAAATTAACAAAGAAGCCTATAAAAATAACTACAGCAGAGTAACCCTCCAGAATCTTATAAACTGACCACCCTTTATGTTGATGTGAAAAAATACAATTATATTTACACATATATACTCGCACACACATATACACACTTACACATATACATGCTTGCTCACAATTCATACACGGAATGAAGAAACTTAGAGGTTTATTATATTTTAAAGTACAGCAATAAGCCTCATTTTCCAAATTAGTAAATATTACTTTATCAACACATCCATTTGTTCTGGTTTTGAGGAGTAGAATTAGAGTCAGACACACGTTGGTCTTAATATAGTAAGAAATCGGGATCCCTGGGTGGCGCAGCGGTTTGGCGCCTGCCTTTGGCCCAGGGCGCGATCCTGGAGACCCGGGATCGAATCCCACATCAGGCTCCCTATATGGAGCCTGCTTCTCCCTCTGCCTGTGTCTCTGCCTCTCTCTCTCTCTCTCTCTGTGATTATCATAAATAAATAAAAATTAAAAAAAATTAAAAAAAATATAGTAAGAAATCACCTAACCCTTTGAACAATTTGATAATGGAAAGGACTGCCTTGTGGTATATGTGAGTTCTGTCTCACAGGGAGGATCCAAGTGGAGGGTAGGCTCTGGGAAGGGAAGCTGTCTCAGAATTGCTATTCTTTCAATATTGTGCTAAAACCTAATGTTGCAGGTGCTCTGAGAAGGTGAGCAGTATCATTAGCAACTCTAGTCTAGCACTTTGGCTTTTTTCTAGAATCTGCACTTTCAAGTATGCCTGAACAGGGAGCTAAGGTATGGCTTCTAAGCTCCCCTCTTACCTGAGTCTCTCTCAATTCCTTTTTGGATCTAACCAGTTACACATCCAATTAGTGTTAATTGTTGTAATTATCACTTTTTTTCCCTAAAACTGGTAACCAATTAATTTCATAGAATGTAGATGATATGACATCAAATAGCTACAGGTTATTTGGGGTTTTTTTGTTTTGGCTACATGGAATAAAGGCATTTTTCTGACTTTCATAAGGAAAGCTTCTTAGCAAATCAGCTACTAGTGGAGTTTCCAAAGTTAGAGTCTAAATTCGCAGAGTAAAAAATTTTATTCTCAGATTTTCAAAAGATATTTATTATATCACTATATTGGGCCTGACATTGGTGTCAACATAATAGATGTGGTCATATTCCTGATGAAATTGGAGCAAATAAGTGGGTGTCCACCAGCACCAGTGGACAACACTGGGTCTGTGAATCATGCATTTATTCCAGTATACTCATGATAAGAACCATGAAGGAGAATTGCAAGGGACAATGAGATTTGGCGGTGTGGGCACCTAACAGATGGCTTGGGGAGAGCTTCCAGAGAAGATGCCATCTGAGTTGAGGCTGAAAGTTGAATAGAAGTAAACTAGGTGAGTGGTAAGGAGGGTGTTAAGCAGAGGAAAAGGCAAAAAGGAGTCCATTTTTGAGAAGGCATTCAGTTGGATCCAAAATCAGGTTGCACTTTTTCCCATGGTGGATTTTCTATGAACATTAGTCTGAATTCTCGAGGTGCCTCAAAACCAATATGGGAAAGGCCCTTGAAATTTTATTTCACAAATTGTTTGTCTTATGGCTGGAGGAAATTATCCTTTTGGTACCTGTTTGTATTTTGCAGAATATAATCCAGGGCAAGGCTGAGCATCATGGATTTTGTAGTCCAATGTAGGACCCTTCTTCTCTCTTCAGCCTTTTAATCCCCACTAGAGAGAGATGCAGACATGCAACGTATGTTCAAAATATCCTGAGAAGGGCATATGCCACTCTAAACAACATCTGACATGCATCATGTTCCAATAAACTCTGTTTTTTAACAAGGTCACAGAAACAATGAGTTTTGATCTTTACTCACAGTGTAAGTTTTCTCTTAAAGAGAAACCCAACATTTAAAAAGTCATACATCCCTTTCTTATTTTTAGGACTGTTTTGGTTCCAAATGTGTTCTGGCTAGCACCCAGCTTTTTATGTGTGTTCTGGAAGTTTAGAAAGAACAGTTTTTGAAAGTCGCACTGGCAATTGAGAAACTCAGAAAGTGGAAACTGCATAGAGCCCCCGACAACAGAATTTATTGTAGACCATGAAGAAGATGATGTTAGTCCTCATTTACTAAGCATTTACTATAAGCTTAGCATAGTCAGAGAAACTTTTCATGCATTTTCTTATTTAATTCTCTCAAATTATCTATGAGGCAAGTACTATCAAGCACCTTACCCCTGACCACCCCCCCCCCCTTTTTTTCTAATGAGGAACCAGGCTTAGATGGGTTAAGTAAATTGCCCAAGACCACACAGCTCATAAATGGAGGGCTGGGACTTGATCCCATTACTGTGTGACCACAAAGCCCAGTTTTAGCTCTTTTACAGTTCTGCATGTCCTGGAAACTAAATAGTGGAAACACAGGGTGTATTAGATTTTTAGACAAATTCAAACTCAATAGTAATTGTACTTATGGTTCCAGGCCTCAACAACTAATGCAAGCACAGCTCCTTCTCATCATCACTCACAAAGTTCTATCCTCAAACAGAGGTTTAAAGACCCTCTGCATGAATGGATGAGTTTGAGTTTACTACTAGGTGTGGTGGAGAAGCTTGAGATGCAAAAGGCATAGTCTTTAGTCATGTGGCAGCAATGATAACAAAAGCTGCAAGGGACAAGACAGGTGTGATGAGTACTGCCTGGTGCCTGGTGGCTTGGAACTATGCACCACTAAAACTTCATTAGGGCTGACCTTCATTTACATAACAATCATCACCACTCCTGGGCACCCCAGGTGGCGCAGCGGTTTAGCGCCACCCGAAGCCCGGGGTCTGATCCTGGAGACCCAGGATTGAGTCCCGCGTGGGGCTCCCTGCATGGAGCCCGCTTCTCCCTCTGCCTGTGTCTCTGCCTCTCAGTCTCTCTCTCTCTCTCTCTCTCTCTCTCTCTGAATAAATAAATTAAAAAAAAAAAATCATCACCACTCCTGATGTGGCTGCAGCTCTTCATCTGAATTTAATTCTGTGCTTATTGCTTTTTTCTTATTTAAAAGAATGGCACTTTACAGACTTCATTTCATTTAAGAACAAATTCCCAGAAAGTTTTAACCCGCCTTTGTTTTTGTTTTCTTTTCCCCCCTCTTTTTAACTTTTCGTTTTGCAAGTTTTCCAGCCTCACACAAAAGTAGAGAAAATAACAAAAATGAACTTAGCTTCAACATTGCTTGACCTTGTGCCACTTTGGTTCATCCATCTTTCTTCTACTCCCTCAATTATATTTCTGGAGTAGTTTTCTTCCCTTAATTTTACTTTTATTTATTTTTAATTAACTTTTAAAATTCTTATTTTTATTGAAATAATTGACATACAATATTAAACTGATTTCAGATGTACAACATAGTGATTCAACAATTATGTATGTTATACAATGCTCACCACAGTAGGTGTAGTCACCACCCATCACCATATGAAGTTATTACATTATTGACTATGTTCCCTATGCCATAGTTTTCAGCTCTGTGACTTATTTATTATAAAACTGGAAGTTTGTGCCTTTTTACCCCCTTTTACCTTTTTGCCCCCTCCTAACCATCAGTTTGTTTTTGGTATTTATGAATCTATTTCTGTTTTGATTTTTAGATTTGACATGTAAGTGGAATAATATGGTATTTGTTTTTTCTGTCTGACTTACTTCACTTAGCATACATAATGCCCTGAAGTTCCATCCATGTTCTTCCAATGGGCAATGTTTCATTATTATTTAAGGCTGAGTAATATTCCAATGTGTGTGAATATTCCATCTTCTTTATTCATTCATCTGTTGATGGATACTTCGGATGCTTCCATATTTTGGCTATTGTAAATAATGCTGTCATAAACATGGGGTGCATTTATTTTTTGAATTGGCATTATTTTTTTTGTTTGTTTGGGTAAATACCCAGAAATGGAATCACTGAGTGGTATGATATTTCTATTTTTAATTTTTTGAGGAACTTCTGTACTGTTTCTATAGTGGCTACACCAATTTACATTTTCACCAACAGTGCATGAGGGCTCCCTTTTCTCCATATCCTTGCCAGCATTTGTTACTTCTTGTCTTTTTGATATTAGCCATTCTGATTAGTGTAAGGAGATACCTCACTGTGGTTTTGATTTGTATTTTTCTGATATTAGTGATGTTGAGAAACTCGTGTTCTTCACTTTTTAAAATGTCTTGTGTTCCTGGCTCTAGAAGACGGTCAAATATATTCATCCACATACAATGGACAGTGATTCAGCGATTGCAAGGAAAAAGGGAGGGCAGCCCGGTGGCTCAGTGGTTTAGCGCCGTCTGACCCGGGATCAAATCCCATGTCAGGCTGCCTGCAGGAGCCTGCTTCTCCCTCTGCCCATGTCTCTGCCTCTCTCTCTCTCTCTCTCTGTCTCTGCACCCCCCCCGTCTCTCATGAATAAATAAATAAAATCTTCAAAAAAAATGAAAGGGAAAAGGGAGATGTGTGCTGACACGAAATTGTCCACGATGTACACAATCAGGTGAACAAAATCAGATTGTAGAAGTGTATGTGTAATTGGCAGACAACCATGAGAAATCGGTTCAATGAGAAATAGAACTTTACTGTAGGTCTAGCACAGTCATAAGAACTAGAAGGATGGTAGAGTAGTTCAGAGAGTTGAAGATAATGTTACACAGAAGAGCTTTGGGAATCATGGGAACTTTGGGATCCTCAGCAATGGAATCAGGGACCTGACTGTTCTCAGAGCCTAAACTCTCTTTGCCTCTTATCTCTGCTTCTCAGTGTTTGCAGCTTTTTTATAATAGTGGAGCCGTGGGTGCCACCAACTCTGTAATTACATTCTTAGAGATCCTTGACCAAAGAATAGAGGGCCAGTTTGAAAAATCCCAGGGAAGGATTCTTACTGGCCTAGCTGTGGTCATATGTCCAGCCCTTGGAGCAATCACCGTGGCCAAAAGGAAAGGTGGTATGAAAACTTCTGAAGTCAGAAAGACAGGTGTAAAACTAAAAGGAGAAGATAAGAGATACTGGAAGGAAAAAAAACATAATTGGGCCCAATTTTTGTTAAAATATACATTAAAAAATCCAAGAGCATATACACCAGGTTGTGTTAAAAGTGGTTGATTGTGAGGGTAGATTTTCACTTTTCCTGGAATGTTTGAATTTTATTTTAGAATATACTCCTCTTACTTTTGTAAGCTAAAAAAAATTTTTTTAAAAGATTTTTATTAAAAAGTTAAGCAGAGGGGATCCCTGGGTGGCTCAGTGGTTTAGCGCCTGTTACTGGCCCAGGGCGGGATCCTAGAGCCCCAGGATTGAGTCCCACGTCGGGCTCCTGGCATGGAGCCTGTCTCTCCCTCTGCCTGTGTCTCTGCCTCTCTCTCTCTCTCTCTATGTTTATCATAAATAAATAAAATATTTAAAAAAAAAGTTAAGCAGAGGGATGCCTGGGTGGCTCAGCTGTTGAGCATCTGCCTTTGGCTCAGGGCGTGATCCCGGGACCTTGGTTCAAGTCCCGCATTGGGCTCCTCCCAGGAAGCTTGCTTCTCCCTCTGCCTATGTCTCTGCCTCTCTCTGTGTCTCTCATGAATAAACAAAATCTTTAAAACAACAACAACAAACTTTTTCAAAAAAATTTTTAAAAGAAGTTAAGCAGAAAAGGTCCTACACCAGTAAGCTCTTTGTTTGTTCAGTTGATAATGTATCTCATTAATCAAACCCAGGAGCATCATTCTAAAGGTTTTGCCAATTTGGTACATATTTTTATCATTCAAATAGCTTGTTTTCTTTTATTATTCTCCTCCAAGCAAATTAGTTCCCTTTCATTTAATTGTGTAGTTAAGGCTTTTGTTTGGAAAAGAACTGTTTCTCAGAGTTGATCCAAAGCCTGTTTCAAGAAATGGATGAATTTTTGGCAATGTAAGTTATGAAGCTTTTTACTGTCTATAAGAATTGCTCGCTGATAGATCATTCAGTAATCTGAGCCATCTTTGTAGGTGGTAGGATATATACCTAATGGTTAGAAGGAAAACTAGCACCCTCTCTTCTTTTCTGGGTCTGGGCATTCTACCATCAACCCCTGCCCCAAGGTAGGCTGATGAATGGGCCCATCACTTATATCTTTGCAGTATAACTGTGGATTCCACTCTTCATATCACATTAATGATTCTCCTGTTACTAAAAAACAACTCATGTTTATGTCAGAGTGTTTATTCAGACTTTTCTTTCAGTGACTCTTCAAATATGTAGCCTAAAGCTGTTATTTTGTAGATCTTGGGTCTTTGGTTAAGCTGGGTAAACAAGTCCATTTTGGTCCCAAGAAACATTTCTAGGCATCTTGTTGCCCTTTCTCTCACAAGAATCCATCTTTAGGGCTGGTATTTTTCTCCTTCCCAGAGAGACTCCAGGTGGTAAAGATAATAGATGAGCACAGGCATTCTCACAGCATAGGAATGATGTGCTAGAAGCACATCAGGAAGTTGGCTGCTAGTTAAAAGCCCTAGTGTAAGAAATTCTTTTTTTGGAACACCACGGTGTAAAAATCCCTATAATTGAAGCTCCAGTCTCTTTTACCTGTTTCCTTTAAAGTTTGTTTGTTTGTTTGTTTGTTTCCTAAAAGTTCCAATAAAACTTAATTTACAAAAACAGGCAGTCAGCCCCTGGGCTGTAGTTTGCTGCTTTTTCATAAGCATTATATTAAGATATATTAAGTTAAGACATGATTAAGATTTACCTTGATTGCTGAGATTTTGATGCCTCCTTTAATTTTCTACCCAAGGCTAGTATCTCACTTGCCTTACCCTGGTCCTGATCATTTAGCATGGAGATTCACAGATTTGTTTAAAACTCCTGACAATGTTAATGTAAGTTTTACTCTTTTCCTTAACATGATCAGCATTATGGGCACAGAAGCCACCATTCCTTGAGTCTTCTAAGGACTTTACCTGCATGGTTTTATTTTATTCTTGTCATAGCCATGTGTAGAAGAAACTGTGAACTACTCCCTCTTATAAATAAGGAGACTGAATCTCAAAGTAAGTAATTTATCTGAAGACATGTAATTATTAAATGCTGAACTTTTGCCACTAGGGAAGAAAATAGAAAAAAAAAGGGTGGCTTTGCTATGCTATTGATATTTTAAACATCTTTCATGTTTCAAAACCTCCTCCCCATTTTTTAAAATTATTTTTCTCTCACGTAACAAATCTCATTATTATTAGCTCCCTTAAAAGTTTTGTTGGGTCTTTTCAGCATCTGCATAGATAGGATTCAATGTGGATAGGATTTAAGGTAAGAACTTTTCATGAGTTTCTAGAATAGCTTAACTCTCCATAAGGCCTTTAGCTTTTTAGAAAGAGAACATGGTAGTGTTTGAATGTAACTGCTTTAGTAGGAAAAAGCACAAGGTAAAGGAGTCAGGATTTGGGTGAAGCCAAAAGAATATGTGAGCCTGCAGCATTTGGAAGGTTTAAAACCCTGTATCTGTACTTATTCCTCTTCTTAAGGACTTCCAAGAGGCCTTTTCCACCTTGAAATTGTTCTTGAAAAATGAGCATGGTAAAAAGTCCTTTTAATTTTACAGCTTTTAGCATAATTTAAAATGTGTTAATGAACTACCTTTAAATAGCCAAAGCAGGGAATGCAGGAAGAAGAGGAGGCCTAAGGGATGGGCAGTAGATCATGGAAAATAACATAAAGAAACAGACGCAGGTCAGGCTCAGGGCTTGGCCTGGCCATCTGCCATAACTTTCCAGAAGCAGTGTAAGGAATACCCAATAACTATAACAAAATCCACTTATGTGATTTCCCCCAGGTTTGTTTTCTTTGGGGAATCTGGTATCTGGGCCAGATTCAGGCTTTGGATTCTAGTGGAGTGCAATGAGGGGCTTTGCCTAAGCATAAGGAAACTGGCTTTCCAATTCAAGGAGTAATTGTGGCTGCAAGGAAGAGAAACTTGCTCAAGCCACCTGAGGCAGAAAAAGAATGGTATGTATCTACTGGAAGGACACAGGGGCATCTCATGGAACCCAAGAACAGCAAGGGTGGCAAGACTTCATGAAGGGCCAGAAGTGTGGAAATGGAAAGTTATTGGAAACCAAGGAACTAAAGCATTTAATGTAATTTTACATTATATAAATATTTGACCAACATTTTTGCAAACCCCTGAAAGACTTTCATACCTTGAGATTACAGATTTACAGGAAACTGTAAATGGGGAATTAATAAATGTTTAATTATAAATGTGTAAAAAACATAACTTCATGGTTTTCCATATTTACAAACATTTCATTACATTTGAAAAAAATTGTATGTTGGATTTTTTTCTCATCTCACAATAATTCTTGAGTATGCTCTATGATTATGGACAAATCATAGCCACAAGTGACTATAATAAATTAGCCAAATAATTTTAAAGCAAAGCTAAAAACTCTCAAAAATTTCCACAGGGAAAAATATTTTGATGGTGCTGGATTTTGATATGCTTGCTATGATACTTAGGACTAGAAAGGCCTTAAGACATTCCTGGCAAAGAGAATTGGCTTAGATTGATTTAGCTAAGCCAATAGGTTGGCTTCCTAAGGGTCAGGTGATTATTTCTGACCCAATTAACTGTGGTGGTGGTGATGCTAGTGAATCAGTTAATTGGGTCTTTTTTCTTTAATGGGAACCCAGTGATGTTTCTCTTGAATTAAACCTACCCTGTTGGGCAGCCCGGGTGGCTCAGCGGTTTAGCACCACCTTCAGTCCAGGGTGTGATCCTGGAGACCTGGGATTGAGTCCCGCATCGGGCTCCCTGCATGGAGCCTGCTTCTCCCTCTGCTTCTCCCTCTGCCTCTCTCTCTGTGTCTCTCATGAATAAATAAATAACATCTTAAAAAAAAAAACCTACCCTGTTAAGATGCATATATAAATGACCTCATGGCTAGGAGGGACAGATAATTGTGAGTTGTTTAGGGATTTTTGTTTCTCATCTAACTAAATTCTTCTCATGGCTAATGACTTCTGGGTTACTCATCCATGCCCATGGCTCTAATTACTAAATGTGATGACTTCCACACACAGTGGCCTCATAATCTCTCATCTGACTTCAAAGCAGCCTGAGAGAGTCACCTTCTGGGTATTTCCACCATGAGATCCCTGGCACTGCAAATTTAAAAAGCTCCAAGTGAATCCAGAAATGATTCATAAATTTTCTATAAACCTGTATCATCCACACCCACCTTTATTTCCAATCTTAGTGAGTGGCATATTATCCAGCTGCCAGAACCAGACTCCTGGGAGCATTCTTGGCTCCTCCCTTTTGTCCCATATCCAATCACTCACCAAGTCCATTTGATTTTGCTTTGTTGATTCTGGGGCTGAACTGCCTGGTGTTAGAGGAAGTAATTGAGAGAATGTGTTCACCAGTTAACCATGAGCTGGACCTGGGTAATTTGAGGCTCCTCATCCACTCCCCAGTCCTTAGAATGTACACTCTGCTCACTGTTCCCACAGTGGGAGTCATTTCAAGGACATAGCCTTGAGAAGGTAAGGTGTTGTTGAGACCATCTGGACAGTATACATGACTGAATGCAGTTACGGCCTCTATATAAACTTTCAAGATTCTGGTGGGCAGGTGTGGAGATCTATTCATCTTGCAATCACTGGAGATAAATCTTGTATGTAAGGTCCCTTGCTTATTAAACCTGCCACCTGCGAATCAGAAGTGGTCTGCCTCTTCCTTTGGTCTCTCTTTGTCCTCTATGTAAGGGGGCCAATTTGTGAAATAGATTTGAGTCTTTTTTTGGTAATAAATTTGAATCTTAATCCTGCGACTTCCTAGTTGTATATATGTATAAAAGAGAGAGGGGTTATTGTGGTTGTGTTTCATGACTCTGTATCATTGTGCAATAAGAACAATTGCTTATTTTAAAAAATATTTTATTTATTTATTGGAGAGAGAACGAGAGTGAGAGATATCAGAGGCAGCCTGACACCAGGCTCGATCCCAGGGCCCTGAGTTCATGACCCGTGCCAAGGCAGATGCTAAACAGATTGAGCCACCCAGACACCCCAAGAACAATTGTTTCTAACCAGTGTTCAGTTCCTGGGCCACTTGGCCATTGTGTCCACCTACTGGGCAGGTTTATGAAGGTTGGCCGTAGTGACTGAAAATATGGGGCAACATGGGGCTTTAGAATAGTTGTGTTTTTTCACTGTTGATATTTTATTAATTTTTTCTACTTGGTTTGAAAAATACATATGGGAGTACACAATTTTCTTTTTGCTTCAGGCTCTGATATGACACTGGACAGAGGTGATAAAACTGGTGATAAAACTGGCCGATGGGGGTGGAGGTATGGTATAAGCAAAAGGGAGAATCAGAGACGCTTCTAGGTTTGGACCTGAGCAACTGGATAAAGGGTGGTGTCGTTAATCTGATGGGTGACCTTGGGAGAGAAGAGACCTGGTACATAAAAATCCAGAGTCCTGGGATGCCTGGGTGGCTCAGCTGTTAAGTGTCTGCCTTCAGCTCAGGGTATGGTCCTGGAGTCCCGGGATCAAGTCTCACATCGGGCTCCCTGTGTGGAGCCTGCTTCTTTCTCCCTCTGCCTCTCTCTCTGTGTCTGTCATGAATAAATAAATAAAATCTAAAAAAAAAAAAAAATCCCAGAGTCCTGTTTAGAATAAATCAAGTTTGAGATGCCAGTTAGATATCCACATTGGCGTTATCAAATAAGCAGTTAGATATTCAAATTTTTTGGACCTTTAGGAATCTCCGTTTCTGTCTACTTGGCTCTCTATTCTTTCTGCTGACCAGCAAAGGTCTTAGAGCTCATTTCTCAGTGACTTTGGCATCATGGTTTTGGGTGCCCTAGTTCTGATTTGGGCTACAAGCTCACCACTCAGTACCCACTGTCTGACTCATTCCAATGGCCCAGTTTAAAATACTGTGGAGAGAGCTTGTGACAGCCCACCCAGGGGCAGGTGTTCTCCAAAGATTCAATCTCCTGTGGTTGACTTCACAGAGTATGCAGGCTGCTGCTCTGGGCTGAGCACAGGGTGGGACAGGAAGGGTGGATGTAGCAGGCGAATTTAATGACATTTCCTTGGGAATCCATTTCTGAACCTCAGGGAAAAGGCTGACTGTCCTTCCTGTATGCTCCTACGGTACCCAGAGCTTTGTCCCTTCATAAGCGGTATTGTAATGGCCTGTTTTCTTGTCTGTTTCCCTTACTGCAGTAAGGGAATATCCTTTAGGCCAGCTTTTTAATTTTTCAGATGAGAAAACGAAGTCCCAGAGAGGATGAAGATGACTTAAGATTCCTAATACTTCCAGTCCTTGTTTTACTACATAAAGTTGCTTTCTGTTTAAAGTGATTATTCTTAACTTTTTCAAGGACCTAATACAAAAGAAGTCTATTGAGAACCATAGATCTTCTCTCTGCGGGTAAAAATGTACATAGGTATATAAACAACTTATTCCTGTGAAGTCCAATGATTCTTGTTTAGAACCCAAGGATCAAAGGAAAAGAGAATGAGTGGCCAAGAAGAGTGAGCTTTAGGCATAGATGCAAATACATTCTCAACTGGGTATGTTACCTGATTTTCTGAAAGACAGCAAATATCTTACAGAGTTTTTGTAAGAGTAGTGGAAAAAAATCTAAGTGGTATACATAGGAGGTAGTCAATAAACATGGGTCACATTTCAAAAGATAAGGGATTTTAAGACTTCTCAAAGCACTCAACAAAGAACATTTATCTATCTATCTATCTATCTATCTATCTATCTATCTATCTATCATCTATCTATCTATCTGACAAGCTTTTTTAGCAGAGGCTGTCAAGACGGTACACAGGAAACTAAACACAACAGGTGTTGCTTGGTTTTACCTTGGAGCATCCAGGTCAACAGAATGAGTGCTGATTTCTTGGTGACTGAGAGAAAGAAGAAGGTAAGGGCAAAGAGGCCTCAAGGGGGATGAGTCTGTGAAAAACTATGAACACCAGATGTGTAAAAGGAAAGCTTAAGGAACAGGGCATTTGAATAGTCTACTTCCTTCATTTAATATTTCAATTTCCATCATAGGAGGAAGGAAGGAATCATCCCTAGTCATTGTGCTGATACCATACCTCTGCTCACCCAGACAGCCCATGGCTGAATTTAGCTTCATTTGCTCAAGCTTCCCAGCAGGAGACATTTAGATCTGGCCACTGAAATTGCTGGCAGCAGACTCATCAGGACAGGAAGGAAATCACTGCTCTAGTTTTGCAAATTGACTACTCAGTGAGAGACCAAATCTGGAGATCCCAGTGAGGTTTGGAGTCCCCCTTTCTAATATAAAATGGTAGTGGCTGGGGCTCCAGACTTGTTGGGTGGAAGCCTTTTGTAATGAAAAAAAGGTGTCCAACCCTGCTTGCACGTTACCTTGAGGCGCGTGTATGTGTGTGTGTAAATGAACTCAGACACCATCTTTCTACCTTAGATGGGGGCAATGCACACCCGCTGCGGGGCACAGAGAAGGGTCACTCAGTGAATGACAACGATGAGGCTGATGATGATGATTTTTTTCCTTGCTCCCTTTTTCCATCTTCCATTCGCTCTTTTCCTTGGGGCAACAAGAAAAGTGACAATCTTATGAAATCCCTTCACTCTCCTAAAGAAGATTAAGCTAATGGGAGGGAGGCTGCCAGAGTATGGGAACCTTGATTCCCGCCCCCCTCCCCCCCACCCCCCCATACTCTAAAGCTTAACTTAAAAGACAGCTGCATCCTCTCCACCAAGGGCCATCCCTGCCCCTGTTGCCAAAGCCACCTGACCTGTCCCAGGAGTGCTTGGCAGCCTTTGGGAGGGAGTCCCGGGGAAGGGGCCTCGGGGCAGGTGCTTCCAGCGGGCAGCTGCTGCGAGGAGCGCCGCGAGGACCCCGCCGCCCGGGCCGGGCGCTCTCTGCTGCCCCCCGCGGAGGCGCCCGCGCCCCGGCCCCGGCCCCCGCCCCCGCCCCGCCCCGGCCCGGCCCGGCCCCCCCAGCCGCTCCTCGGGAATGCTGGGAATGTGAGTCAGGGCCGCGGCGAGCAGGCGGGCGGGCGAGCGCGCCGAGCGGCCGGGCGGGGGGGCCCCGCGGAGCGCGGCGCGGGCGCGCGTCTCGGGACTGCGGCGGGCGCCGCCCCCTCGGCCGCCAGCCCCGCCCGGCCCCGCGCCCGGCCCCGGCCCTGCGCGCCCTCCCTCCGCCTCCCCCTCCCCGCGCCGCTCCACCTCCCGCTCCTCCTCCCGCTGCTGCTCGCTCGGGCTCGGGCTCGGGCTCGGGCTCCGGCTCCGGCTCCGGCGCCGGCTCCGGCTCCTCCCGGCCGCCCGGGGCCAGGGCGACGTGAGGTTGTAAAAATCCATGTGGGACGGCCCCGGGGCGAGCATCGCAAAGGTGAGACGTCGACGCCGGGGCCGCGGCCGCCGGGCGCCTGGTTCCCGCGGGGCGCCCGAGCCGGGCATCCCTCGTGCCGGGTCCCCCTCACTCGTGGGGAGCTGCAATGCGTTATCGCGGGGAGCCGAGGGGTGAACCATCCGCCTCCCCCGGGGCTTTTGGGGCGGGGGGAAGGACGGGGCGGCCTAAGGGCGGATCTGCCTTGATGGAGAAACCCCCGGATTGGAACAAGTGCACGGCTTGCTCTGGCGCGCGGTGGCCGCTCGCTCCCCCGGCGGCCCGGGCCACCTCCCGCAGTCCCTCCCCGGCAGCCACCCTCACTGCCGTCGTCTTCCTTCTCCCCGGATCCCCATCTTTCTCCTCCCGGCTTTCCCCCCCTCTTGCCTCGAGGGGTGGGGTGTTCGCAGGGGCAAGGGGCTCGGGAACCCCAAGCAGAACAAAGTGCAGAAAGGTGGAGCAGCCCCGGTGCAGGGGGGTGGGGTGCCTGGCTGCCTCGGTGGGCTCCGAGGGGACAGTGTCAAGAAAAAAGAAAAAAAAAAAAAAAAAAAAAGAAATCCGTGTCAGGGAAAAATGAAGCCGGCTTCACTGGGGAGGGGTAGAGGGTGGTGGTGCATGAAAACGAAGGGATGTGAAATTAAACTGAACGACAGTCCTTCCGTGCCTCTCCCCACCTCCGGATTATACAAGAAAAGGAGCGGGGGGGGGGGGTACTTAGGAGGTGGCACTTAATTTTTTATTTTCATTTTTTAAAAAAAAAAAGATTTGGTGCGAGCCTTTTGGAAGATCATCTTAGGACGGCGAAGATTAAGGGCTGCTTGGTGCGGGATAATAAAACAGCGCTCATAAACTCTCGGGTCGGCCCGGCCTTATTTATTTTGTACTTGAGGGTCTCTGTTCTCCTTGCCGGAGAGGGAGAGCCTGCTCCGCTCTGAGCGGATCGATTTTAGGCGGCTACCTGCCTTGGCTGGATGAAAGGCAATTTACTCCCGGAGTGGAGAATTGTCAGGTCCCTCTGTGATTGACAGTCACACCTGCCACTTATGTGGGCAGAACGGGGACCGGTAAAACCTCAAGAGCCAATCAACGCTCGGGAGAGGAGGGCAGCTCCCACTTGTCATGGTTAGTTTCCTGGTTGGCTCTTTAAATCAGTGGTTTTACTTAACCATTGGTTTCCACCAGGTATGAGGCTCCAGCTGTGAGGGGCAGACCTGCGGGGAGAAAACTCTTCGAAAATGGGCTTAGAAGCAAGTATGCTCGACTTGTGTTTGTGTCTCCTCTCCCCCTTCTCTTCTCACTAGTTGTAGTAGTTGGGGATGCTCAGGCCATTGGCTTAAAAATGAAAAGGAAATGGATCTGTATAAGAAATTCAGTGGTGAGGGGGCGCATTGGGGTTTAGAATCGTTCACCTACTTTTCTAGAATTGCAGGCTCCCTTCTAAGAGACACCATTTACTGTTGAGCTATTTGGGAAAAAGGGTGTGGCACTTTGTCTCCTATGGTCACTCTTGTCCTTGTAAAGTCACATTGTTTTCTCAGTATACAGTAGTACTTGGCTCTTGGCTCTATTCATGGACTTATAAGATATTTTTGAAGCAGACAAGCATACTTTGTTAGGACTGCCATAAATAGAAGGGATTCTTTTAGTTTTTGACGGTGTTAACAACTTCTGGAAGTGAGGGTTTGCCTTCTTCACTTACAGTTTGGCTGTCGGTTTGGAGGTGGCAGTGGGGTCAAGCCAGATCCTTTCTGGAGGGTGGAAGAGTTTGCCTTTGAGGTGAGTTTGCTTCTAAGGTGAGCCATCTTGTCTTCTGCCTCTGTGCTTTAATAAAAGCCCTGCACAGTTTGGGAGGGCGGTGTGTGGATGGTGACGGAAGCATGGTTTCACCAGCAAGACTTTCATGGGTGGATGGAGTGTGGGCAGCAGGAAGGACCAGCTCCTCCTCAATTCTCTATAAGTGAAAGGCTTTTTTTTTTCAATGCCCTTCTTCCTGAATTCAGTAGAAAATTTACTGGTTGATCCTGTTACCTTATAGAAGCTGTATCTGGATGTGATAGAAAGCCGTGCATTCATTATTTTGTGAACAGATTGTGGGCCAGAATACGCTGATTAGGATGGTTTTCATGTACCAGCCAGCTTTGTCAAGGTAGTATTATTACTGTTATTATTATTATTATTGCTGTTGCATATGCTAGCACTTTGTGGAATATTTTACATACACTATCTTTTAAAAAACTTTCAGAGCTTCTATAAGATAGGGGTTATTATTATTTCCCCCAAATTACAGATAAGGAAGCTAAAAGGAATTATGTATCTTGCCACAGTTTAGTGTAAGAGTGAGCACTTGAGTCCAAATTTCTCTGACCCAGAGCCTTTGACCTTGGCTGTGGCCTTGAATTCAAATTTTGGTCCTGCTGTCTGTATGTGTCCATTCTGAAGTATGGACTCTCCCAGCACACATAGGGCCTATTCTGTTGAATCCATTGCGATGTTAATGGTCTTTGCACTGTGTGCCTTGCCACTCTGAAGGCCAAAGGCCATCACTTTACCAATAGACAAATTTGGTAACCTTGTGTATTATATATTTCCTGTAAGTCAGCTTTTGGCCCAGTGGAAATTTGGTTCCAAATGTAATGATGATTATTTAAAAGAAGGTAAAACAAAACAAAATCCACACTATTCTACTTTTACTGATACCTTAAATTTCCAGCTGGAGTTCAGAATAGGTATTGGTTGAATACATGCTCTTATCATTCAGTTGGCTTTTTTTCCTTTTCCTAAGGGATTGGAATTTTATTTTCTCTTTCACTTATAAAGTGACTCCATTTCATTAGTGATTAAATATAATTGTATTTTAAATTATTCTACTGGAATAGTATGGCCCTCTTGTTTTATTATGTTGAAAAAGTCGTTAAGACTTAAGCCTTATTGGTATCTTCCCATTGGTGAAATGCAATGGTCATGGTTTGTCTAAACAGATATCCTCAAATATAAGGATATGATGTTGGAATCCATAAATTTACCTCAACAGATAGTCTTTGACTTGGTTGTGGTTAACTTTGTGTAATCTACTGCTACTACTACTACTACTACTACTACTACTTCTTCTTCTTCTTTTTTTTAACTAGGGACACCCTTTAACCCCTTTTATCAGCAAAGAAGTTAACATTTTGGCTGTTATATGAGAGACCTACTTGTCAGCCAATGGTTTAGTTTCCTTATTGTGACTTTCCTTATTTTGGAAAAATAGAACAAATGGAAAATGGAAAAGCACTGATATTAATGAAAATTGTAGGTCTTATATCTAAAACAGTTGATCCAAGGAGAAACATCATTGGGTGTACCAAAAGCAGGTTCTTCAATCTGTTCTTTCTTGTGTGAAGAAAAGGAACAAGGTGAATTAATATGTAAGAAATTCTAAATACACCAATTGATAAAAGTTACATTAGTCAAGTTAAGCTGTATATCAAAACTTCTTGATTTACAGCAACAGGTATTCATTTTCACACTCCCGAGTTTTTAGGTTGGCCGTGATTTGGCTGATCTAGGCTGAGCTCCTGAGGTGGCTCTGCTGTTGGCTGCATGTTTCGTTCTGGTCTGCTCCGCATGTTTTCCGGGGCCCAGGAGGAAGGGATAGCCCTTCGTGGCAGACGAAGACATACATACCCCTCTCGTGGCAGATAACTGGATTTGATAGCTGAGTCAAACTGCGCAAGCAATGTCATTTTCACAAAAAAACTTTTTGGGACATGGCATGTCCCATAGTGAAGATCAATATCCATGGGTAAAAGCAGACTCTGCCCATAGTAGAGGAGGGAATATTTGATGAACTATAATCAGAACTCCCACAACATGTGAAAAGTATGGTGTTTTAGAGAATTTTATGATTTTTTCTTTTTATTCTTGGGGAATACAGTCTTCATCTCCTCACTCCCACAACAAGCTTTATGACATATAAAGCTAGTAGTGTGTTTAACTTTTACAGTTCAGGAATATACCATGTTTGATTCTAGAAGATTGACTATAAATGTGGGTATGAATATGTACATGAATTACTTAAATTATCAAGGCACTGTTTATTAGAACCTACTGTGTTCCAAGAGACTATACTCAATGGAATAAGGAACACAGGAGTTTTTATCTGAAATGGGATCTGCCACCATAGAGCTTATTATTAGGAGTAGGTATCAGAAAGACTTCCTGGATGAAATGGCATTTTCCTGGACCTTGAAGCAGAGATAATGTTGGAGATATATAGAAAGCATTTAGATATATATTAGTAAAAATGTAAGAAGAACATCTAGATATAATGAGTTATTTCATTTGGCCAGAGGGTAAGATAGATGAATAATAATAATAACAATAGTAATTATAATAATAGCAGTAATTACAATTCGACTTTTTTTTTTTTTTTTTACAATTCGACTTTTATTGAGCTATTAACCACTGTGCTTCTCACTTTACATAAAATATATAATTTAATATTGGGATAGACAGTACTGATTGCTTATCCAATATTCATTCTCTCCTTTCTAACTAAAAGAACCTCAATTTTGTTTGAGATGGAAATAAGCCCATCTCACTTTCCAAGATGACCTTAACAGCCTAGAGTGGCCATGAGACTCAGGTTCTTATAATGAATAAGTGGATGTTGTTGGTTGGGGGCTTTCTTTTCTTTTCTTTTTTTTTTAAGATTTTATTTATTTATTTATGATAGACATAGAGAGAGAGAGAGAGAGAGAGGCAGAGACACAGGCAGAGGGAGAAGCAGACACCACGCCGGGATCCCAAAGCGGGACTCGATCCCGGGACTCCAGGATCGCGCCCTGGGCCAAAGGCAGGTGCCAAACCACTGAGCCACCCAGGGATTCCCAGTTGGGGGCTTTCTTGAAAGCTTAGTAAGGATGACACATTTGGCTATGATACCACAACAGTTTTGGCCCCTTTCTGCTTCCTGCCGCTGGGAACCTGGGTGCAATGCCTGAAAGGCCCACAGCCAACCACACCGACAAAGATAGGACCATGTATTAAAAAATTCCAGCAAAGCTGGAACTTGGAAGGATCGTGATCTTGATGATGTTGTTGAGCCATAGTACCAGCCTAAACTGACTTCTCCCATACTTTTTTCTTTTTTTTAGGGGAGAGGGGCAGAGGGAAGAGAGAGAATCTTAAGCAGGCTCCATGCCCAGCATGGAGCCCAACATGGGGCTAGATCCCAGAACCCTGAAATCATGACCTGAGCTGAAATCAAGACTGACTGAGCCACCCAGGTGCCCCCTCCCATACTTTTTATTGCATAAAACAAATAACCTCCTTACCTGCAAGCCACTATATGCTGCTTGTAGTCAAACATAATTCTCACTGTTACTTCTCTCAAGAGCCTTTCAAAGTAGATGCCATCATACCAATTTTATAGGAGAAAATATTGAAACTCAGATTAAGGAATTTGCACAAGATCCAGGATTCATTACTATGCCACCATCTTGCCTTTGGCTGGGCAGGATAAGTACTATAGCAGAGATAATGTTGGAAAAGTAGGTTAGGAGAAAATTGAGGGGGTAACTGGATTCCAGGT
Organism: Vulpes vulpes; assembly: GCF_048418805.1. Taxonomy (NCBI): domain Eukaryota; kingdom Metazoa; phylum Chordata; class Mammalia; order Carnivora; family Canidae; genus Vulpes; species Vulpes vulpes. The sequence goes on from NC_132788.1 coordinate 86,958,641, forward strand.
TGAAAAGTTTTGAGTTTTATTTCATGGGCTATATACGATGATTTGAAAAAGCCAGAGACTGGAGGTTAGAAGACCATTGAGGTTTAAGTATGTGATACCTAATGCTTTAGTGTGAATGAAAGTGGAGGAAAAGCTGGGTACAGAGCAGAGCTGGGAACATGAGAAGAGAATGGAATTGAGTGAAAGCAAATCATAGCTGGCTGTTACCTGTAATCTTCTGAGAACAAAATGAAAGTCTCCTGAAGGTTAGTATTAACTTCTACTAATGGCTTCACATTTGCCAGGAAGTAAGGAATGAGTAATATAGAGAATTGCTAATGGGATGTGAATCATTATTTAGTGCAGTAGGGTGGGCACCACTTATCATCCATACCATTTATTGTGTGACATGATTTTGGTCTGGGTCTGGCTCTGGCTCTGTTGTGCCAGTTAAAGGGAACAGAAATGAAGGGTAAGACCAGAGGGTGGTGCAACGGTACAACAAATCTGTCAAAGGACATCTGCTAAACATTCTGGAGCTTTCCTGGAGGTGGGGTGGGGTCACTTTAACTTCCTGGGCCGCCCATTTTTCCCCTCTTTCTACTTTTTAAATCTGTAAAACAAAAGATTTGGTTTACATTAGTGGTTTTCAAATGTTTTTCAGCTGTAGAAACTTTTTTGTCTTTCCTAAATAAAAACTTATCTGGACCCTCAGTACAGTTAGAGAGAGAGAAAAAAAAAAAGCAGAGTTGCTCTGAAAATTCAGAGTCCAGGTTTATGTTGTTTGAGATTCCTTCATGTTGAGGTCACTGTTTTCAAATGATCCCTATATACCCTCCCAGGTCTAGGATTTGAAAGCCTTAGAGCTATGTAGTTGTTTTATTGGAGCATCCTCTTTAATAAATCCCTTTGCTATTCCACAGCTTGTTAGTCTTGTATCACCTGTGGTAGAGATTATTCATGTTCTCCCCAGCTACTTTTCTCTCCTAGGTGTATATTGGAAGTGACTTGTGTCATGTCTATGCTAAAATATTTAATTTACAGTGTGAGACCATCCAGTGCTTACTTTTGCCGTGATGGTCATGGAAGCAGGTGTTTAGATGGAGCTTCCATCTAACTGGGTCCTTGAGTCACTAAATGAGCAATTGGAATGGGACATATAATGTGACCAATATATAAACCTTTGTTGTTTTAAACCATTGAGATTTTATGATTGTTTGTTTATGTGGTACTTTTTTTTTTTAAAGTTTAGCTTTTTTGATCGTCTTTTAGTATGTGTACCAAACTTCATTTAACTTGCTTTTTTTAAAAAAAATATTTATTTTATTATTTTTCTGGGGGGATGTAGAGTGAGAGAGTGAGAGAAAGAGAGAGAAGTTGGGGTAGAGGGAGAGGGAGAGAAAGAATCTTTTTTTTTTTATTTATTTATGATAGTCACAGAGAGAGAGAGAGAGGCAGAGACATAGGCAGAGGGAGAAGCAGGCTCCATGCACCGGGAGCCCGACGTGGGATTCGATCCCGGGTCTCCAAGATCGTGCCCTGGGCCAAAGGCAGGCGCTAAACCGCTGCGCCACCCAGGGATCCCGAGAGAAAGAATCTTAAGCAGGTTCCATGCCCAGCACAGAGCCTGATGCAGGGCTTGTTCTCACAACTCTAAGATCTTGAACTGAGCTGAGATCAAGAGTTAGATGTTTAACTGACTGAACCACCCAAACACCCCTAAAGATTTTATTTTTAAGTAACCTTTACATGCAACGTGGGGCTCGAACTCATGACCCGAGATCAAGAATTGCACTCTACACCAATTGAGCCAGTCAGGCACCCCATTATTTAACTTAACTTTTTACATGTCTTCTGGATCAACCCGAAGCCTGTTCAACTTGTCCTTACTTTGTGGTTAGGAAAGCAATTGGTAGGCATCTATATTAGCTGTCCATGCAGGTCTCTATACTAATAGATTCCTTGAACTGGAATGCTTATTTTTAGTAACATTCACTTTCATGTAAAAAAAAGTCTGAAGGTATGTTGTGTAGTGCACCTTACTTAAAAAAAAATGGCTTTAATTTAATGATTTGTTGCTTTTTTTAGGTAATAGAGCTCAGTGACTTGGGGAAGAATAATGATTATCACTTATCATAATAATGGCTACTATTGATTACTTATTCATTGATTTGTGAAATATTTATTGAGCATCTACAATATTATAGATACTCAGGGGCATACAGCTGAGCCAGAGATAGCTCTTCGGTTGGAGCTTACACTTTATTTTTTTAAATTATTTTTTTAAAAGATTTTATTTATTTATTCATGATAGAGAGAGAGAGAGAGAGAGAGGCCGAGACACAGGCAGACGGAGAAGCAGGCTTCATGCAGGGAGCCCAATGTGGGACTCGATCCCGGGACTCCAGGATCACACCCTGGGCTGAGGGCAGGCGCTAAACCACTGAGCCACCCAGGGATCCCTTGGAGCTTACATTTTAGTTGGGAGTTGTAGATGTTAGTTCTATTCTATGAAAGATACCATTTACTGAGCATTTACTATGTGTTAAGTGCTTTATATTCCTCATTTCAGATTACCTATAGTGGTAGGTATATTATTCCTGTTTTATAGATGAGGAAACTGAGGCTCAAAGAATTTGCTAAGCTCTATGAAGGCAAGAGCTTTTGCTTTATGCTGTATTCCCAGTGCCTACAAGAGTCTTTTTTTTTTTTCTCCCATGGAGCCCAACTTGAGGCTTGAATTCATTACTCTGAGATCAAGACTTGAGCTGAGATCGAGAGTCAGACACTTAACCAGTTGAGACACCAGGCACTCCCTAGAAGAGTCTTTAGTGCATAGTAGATGCTCAGATAAATGTCTGTTGATTGAATGAATGAACAGAAGAACTTGCTCAAAGTTAATATCGTGGCAGATCTAGAATTTGGTTTTTTTTTTTTAAGATTTTATTTATTGATTCATGAGAGAGACAGAGAGAAGCAGAGACATAGGCAGAGGGAGAAGCAAGCTCCATGCAGGGAGCCCGACATGGGACTCCATCCTGGATCTCCAGGATCACATCCTGGGCTGAAGGCGGTGCTAAACTGCTGAGCTACCCAGGCTGCCCCAGATCTAGAATTCGAATCCACGTCTGCTTGACCCGCAAGGTCGCTAAATCATCGCATGCCACAGAAGGTGCTGTGAGTGGCCCCATGATTACAATAGAAACAAAAACTGGGCCCCATTGTTTTTGTGAAGACACCAGGAAAAGCCAGGCTGTCTTTCTTCAGCATCTAGGGCTGAGTCCTCTGTGTGATTTGCTACTCACTCTGCCTCAGTTGTGGAAGCTAAAGGCCACAACCTCACTGACTTAATTGCTGATATAATTGGTTACCCCTTTCTTGGGCCAGTTCAACTTCTGCCCTAGTCAGATTTTCTTAGCCCTTGGCTGGCTGTTTTCCAGTGTTGTGTCTCAAGTTCTGCATTTAAGTTTTTGGGCATTCCCTTTCCACTTTCATCTTTCAGATTTATTGCTTTGAAGTTCCAGGGAATCTCTAGTTGCTGGCACCTAGTGAGCACTCAACAGAATTAAAAAGAGAAGAGAAAGGAAAGAAAGGCTGCCTTCACTGTCAGGAAGGAACTAAGTGATTATTTGTTCCTGAAAGTCAATGATGAGATTGTGGCCCCAGCAGATGAAAAGTATGGGTTGGGTCGCAGGGCATCCCTAGGATACACCTCTAGGCAGAGGGGCAGTGACAATAATCATAGGTGCCTTATACAAGCAGTTTTACTTTGCTGTGGTTTATTCTTTAGATTTTATATTTTGCTCACTCGATTCTCTGTGTGCAGTGTGTTTGCACATGTGCGCGCATGTGTGTGTGATAGTGTTTCTTTTTTTTTTCCCTTGCCTTACAGCTTTCCACTCCTAAAGGTAGTTGTCATGACATGATATCAGAGTATGAATGAATTGCAGGCAGCAAAGTGCCTTCCCTGTAAATGTATTAAGAGCAAACTATTAATTCAAGGCAACTCCTTAGTGGCTTAGAAGACAAGAGCTTGAATGGAAATTGAGCAATGTGACTGTTCTGCAAGAATATTCTCAGATCCTCATACAGACTGTGAGAGACTTTCCACTAAAGTGGTGTGGCTAAATATAATAGGAAAGGGCAAGGTTTTATATAAGAAACTAAATCTAGTTGTGCTTTGTAGTTACTAGTTGGTATGTAGCAAGTTTCTCTAAAACAAGGTGGGTGTGGTCAGAGTGAGTGGTTCATCCTCTGGGGTCCAAGGTGACTGAAGGTGGGGTCTGGGAGTTGCTCTGGGGGTGAACTCTGCTCTGAAGGTAGAGGTTTGAGCTGCTCTGCAAGATATGTAGTTAGATTGGTACTATGATCCCTTGTTATTTTCTTGGTGATACTGGCAGCCACCAAACTCCTACCAAGATGGCTTTCTTATGCATGGTTTCAGGCAGATTAGCCATGCTGCCTTCCTGCCAGCCAGCTCAATGTTAACTGTTATCACCTGGAGGAGCAAAACTGTGGTTCAAAGAGCAGGATCCTGGGAGCAACGTTGTTGACTCTTTCACATTTTGCTCTCAGGAGAGGGCTTTTGATGTATTTTCTTTCCTGTGATGTGTGTTTTTTTCCTTCTAGGTAAAGTTCCCTCCTACCCCTTCTTTGTTTTGCGTTTTAGCCCTTTAACCATCTTGTTCCTGGAACCTCTCCATGGGGGGATGCAGGAAGTTTGGTTGTGAATGGGATGGTAGCTTGGCATTCTTAGGAGCTCTTTGAAAGTAGATCTTGTTTGATGCTGGGTGAATACAAAGGCAACTGAGTTTCAGTGACTGCTGTTTATTAGGCTTGCTAGCAAAGAGCTGATAGCGCGGGTACACAGGGGGCATTCTTTACCTTTTTTGTTAAGTCCAAGAAAAAGCTATCTTTTCATACAAGCTCCAAATACTTTGACAGCCCATCTTGAATTCAGTAACACAAACAGTTGCTTAGAATAACTTCAGAGCAGATTCTTTTGGATATAGAGATGTGAGCACTGACCTGTGAGTCAAAAGACCTAAGTTCCATTTTTGGGTTTGCCACTAGCTTTCTCCTTATTTGAACATCCCTTGGTATGTGTCAAAATCATCTGGTCCTTTTCCAGATCTAAAATTATATTTTTTTACAACAGTTTTTTCATGCAAAGAATCAATGAACTGTCTTTTTATTAGCTATTTTATCTTGGAAAACAAGATGAGCAGTGTGCATTCATGATAGACTATTAACAAGGAGTTAAGTGTTTGTATTATATATTCACCATATGTGTGTGTGTGCTTTATGCCAGTCCTCTGCTGGGCATAGGGGGGTACAGCTGTAAACAGAGCAAATGATTTTTAGGGGCTTAGAGATTATAGTATTTAGTGGGGCACTAGACATTAAGGAGGCTATTATGGAGGAGCACCCAGGCTGTCATGGAAGAGGGAGAGTCAGGATAAAGGATGAGAATGGCTTCTGAAAGAAGGTGACACCTAGGGTGAGCTGGAACACTAGGTGGCATTAGCTGGCTACCTTGGTTTTGATGGTACAAATAACAGAGGGGAATGGTCTAGGGTCCAAAGATGAGCAAGAGAATGGGAGAGTTGGGATTTGAGGGGGGTGAAAGTAGACCTGTGGAACTGGAGATTAGCTTGGCTGGGGATGGGGGATGATGAAAGAGGCCAGACACAGTGGCACGTGTGAAGACTCTGTGTTTCACTCTGGAGACGAGGTTTGAACTTTATCACCAAGGGGTTTCAGTAGGGGACTAACACGAACAGATGCTGAATTCTCTTTATTCTTTCATTCCGCTTTCATGGCAATAATTACTTGATTTGGGTGTTTGTGGGAGTATGTGGGGTTTGAAATTGGGGTGAGGGAGTGGTAGAATGACCTGGAAGACAATAGAAAGATTATAAATATGATCTTGGGAATCCTAGCAATGCCCATTCTGATTCCATTGACCAAACACAATTTATGCATCCTTAATACCTTTAAAGGACCACTTTTCTTTTCTTTTCTTTTTTAAGATTTTACTTATTTATTCATGAGAGAGAGAGAGAGAGAGAGAGAGAGAGAGGCAGAAACCTATGCAGAGGGAGATGCAGGCTCCATGCAGGGAGCCTGATGCGGAACTTGATCCCGGAACTCCGGGATCATGCCCTGAGCCAAAGGTAGACGCTGAACTGCTGAGCCACCCAGGCATCCCGAAAAGACCACTTTTCAAGTAAAGATGTTCCTGATATATAGTGGGACTCCACATTGCTTATTGGTTTTGAGAAGCTTTGCAAATGTTATCAGGGACTAAGTTCTTTTCTATGAGTTTTGAGCAGAGCCAGAGAGTATGGGTCCTGTTGTAAAATTGTCGTAAATATTTGCAGTTTAATGGATGGCATTAAACTGACACTGTTAGACTAATAGAAGGAAATTCATAGTATACAGCTTCTGAAAATAGTGTGAGAAAGTTCATGAACAGAAATGGTTTACTCCCTGAAATGCGCAAGATTGAGTGTGCTGCAGCCACATTCAATATCCTATGCCTACCAGCTGCCTATGACTTTACTGTTGTATGACTTTTACCACTTTTGTACATTAGATAGTAACATTGCTAAATTACCTTTTTATGCATTAATCTTGACTTCCATCCTTCAGTTTATGGACCAACATTTTGAGCTATTGTAATCATGGTCTTAACTCCTAACAAATAATTTTATTTCAGCAGCACCACCATATTTGTATAGCAGAGTTTATGTAATCGTTTGAAAATTTCTTGAATCTCGTCATTATTTTATAAAAAGTAAATGCAATGGAAATATATAGGCAGTAATGTAGGGAGAGGTACGAGCCTCACACTTTTTTTTTTTTTTTAAGAATTTTATCTATTTATTCATAGAGACAGAGAGAGAGAGAGGCAGAGACACAGGCAGAGGGAGAAGCAGGCTCCATGCAGAGAGCCTGACGTGGGACTTGATCCCGGGTCTCCAGGATCCAGGGTCTCGCCCTGGGCTGTAGGCGGCGCTAAACCGCTGTGCCACTGCCCCCCAGCCTCAAACTTCATGTAATTGAGGTAAAGATGGAAACCATTAGACATGCCCAGTATGGATGGTGTTTACCTTTAGTCAGATGCTTTGGACTTAAATTGACCACCTCTGTATAGATAGTTGTGGGAGATAAGAACTAAGTTAAAGGTTATAGACATATGAGATGTGGAAATAAACTTTGGATAAAGAGCAAGATGTAATTTGGGATTTTATTTTTTATTTGTTTTGGTAACAGAGCATCCCTTTTTAACATGTAGGCCTAGTCAACTTTTGTTCAGTTTTTTAAAAAAAGTACATATTCAGTACTTTTTCCTATAAAAGTAGAGGATAGAAATTGAATTTCTTATCAGTCTTATTTAGGAGAATCCACCAGAGTCTGTAACCTGTTCCTCTGGTTTGCTAATTGGCATAGGTGATCACTGTGCTAACAAAATTCTCTGTGTATTTTGGCAAGCAAGTAAAGACAAACCGAAGCAAATAAAATGGTACTTAGCAAGGTGTATATATACACTTTAGTGGATTTTCATGATTTCATGGTTTCTTTTGGTATACTGTAGAACAGGAAAAGACTAAATGCATCTCAGTCTTCGTTGTAAGCCTTAATGATGCTAAGATCGTACATTCAGAGGCAAAGAGAAGGGGTAGGAATTAAAGTTTGTGTATGGTTAACCTCATAGCCCCCTAATTCACCAGGTCAGAAGGGTACAGTGCTGATCTGTCTGTTTTGGAAAATCTGGTTGATATCTGGGACCTTATCTAACTTCCTTTGTGGGTCTAGCCCACTTCTAAACAAAGAATTGAATGGGATGCAAAATCCCAGTTCCTTTTGGTGTCTTTTGTGGTTAAATGGTGAGTGATAAATCATAAGAAGGTGTTAATCAGGTAAAGGATGGGAAATAGTAGCTCTTGGATTTTTAATCTCTTCCTGAAACTGAGAAACTTAGTTTAACTTCAGTTAGAAAAGCATTTAACTATTGGACTAGAAGTTTGAGAAATTTACAAATATCTACTATGTGTCAGGCACTTTGCTAAACATGTTCAAGAATTATCTCATTTAATCTTTATAGTAAGTCCATGATCCAAGTATTATTTCTCATGATGAGGAAATTAATGTTTATAGAAGTTAAGAAAGTTACTTTTAGTAGTGAACACTGAGACAAGTATTTCTTGAAGGTAATTATTTGGGACATACAGGCATCACTAGTAGGTGAACAAGGGTATGAGACGGGGAAGAGAAGGCAGACACGGCAGTAGCTTATTCTGTATGCTACTACAGTGGTGACTGGAGTTTAATTTAATCTCACAAAGAAATTCTGGAGGTTAAAAAAAAAAAAACCCTCTGCAGGTGGTGTAAAACACTTCCCTTAGGATGATCTCACATGAGGTGTGAAGGTACAGGGATGTGAAACCACCAGGTTCTGTCAATTGTTTCTTTTTCTTTTAGTTTTTAAAATTTATTTTTATTAACTTTATTTTTTACTGTGGTAAAATACATATAACTTTTACAATTTTTATTTTATTTTTATTTTTAAAAATTTTATTTATTTATTCATGAGAGACACAGAGACAGAGAGAGAGGCAGAGACACCGGTAGAAGGAGAAGAAGGCTCCATGCAGGGAACCCGATGTGGGACTCGATCCCAGGTGTCCAGGATCACACCCTGGGCTGAAGGCGGTGCTAAACTGCTGAGCCACCTGGGCTGCCCCATCATTTACAATTTTAACCATTTTTATTTTTATTTTTTAAATTTAAATTCAATTTGCCAATATATAGTATGTCATTAGTTTCAGATGTCTTTTTCAGTAATTCATCAGTTGCATGTAACACACAGTGCTTATCACATCACATGCCCGCCTTATGCCTGTCACTCAGTTACTCCATCCCCCCACCAACCTCCCCTTCAGAACTCTCATTTTGTTTCCCAGAGAAGGGTTTCTCATGGTTTGTCTTCCTCTCTGATTTTTCCCCATTGAGTTTCCCCTCCTTCTCTTAAGGTCCGTTCCACTATTTCTTATATTCTGCATACAAGTGAAACCACACAATTGTCTTTCTCTGATTAACTTATTTTGCTTAGTATAATACCCTCTAGTTCCATCTACATCAAAGCAAATGGTAAGTATTCGTCCTTTCTGATGGCTGAGTAACATTCCATTGTGTATATATACATATATATGTACATGTATATGTATATGTATATGTATATATGTATATATACAGCTTCTTTATCTATTCATCTGTTGAAGGACATCTTGGTTCTTTCCATAGTTTGGCTGTTGTGGACATTGCTGCTATGAACATTGAGGTGCTAGTGCCCCTTCATTTCACATCTGTATCTTTGGGGTAAATACCCAGTAGTGCAATTGTTGGGTTGTAGGATAGATCTATTTTTTTTTTAATTTTTATTTATTTATGATAGTCACAGAGAGAGAGAGAGAGGCAGAGACATAGGCAGAGGGAGAAGCAGGCTCCATGCACCGGGAGCCCGACGTGGGATTCGATCCCGGGTCTCCAGGATCGTGCCCTGGGCCAAAGGCAGGCGCCAAACCGCTGCGCCACCCAGGGATCCCCCTATTTTTAACTCTTGAGGAACCTTCATACTGTTTTCCAGAGTGACTGTACCAGCTTGTATTCCCACCAACAGTGTAAGAGGGTTCCTCTTTCTTCAATCCTCACCAACATTTGTTATTTCCTGTCTTTGTTAATTTTAGCCATTCTAACTGGTATAAAGTATCTCGTGGTTTTGATTTGTATTTCCCTGATGACAAGTGATATGGAACATTTTTTCATGTGTCTATTGGCCATTTGTAATGTCTTATTTGGAGAAATGTCTTCTGCCTATTTCTTGACTGGATTGTTTGTTTTTTGGGTGTTGAGTTTGATAAGTTCTTTCTAGATCTTAGATACTAGCCCTATATCTGATATGTCATTTGTGAGTGTCTTCTCCCATTCTGTAGGTTGCCCTTTAGTTTTGTTGACTGTTTCCTTTGCTGTGCAGAAGCTTTTTATCTTGATGAAATTCCAATAGTTCATTTTTTGCTTTTGTTTCCTATGCCTCTAGTGATGTGACTTGCAAGAATTAACCATTTTTAAATGTACGCTCTTGTGGTATTGAGTACATTCATAATGTTGTGCAACCATTAGGACCATCCATTTCCAATTTTATTTTATTTTATTTTTTTAGAGAAGGAGGGAGGGAATGAGGGAGAGAGAAAAGGAGAATGAGAGAGAGAAAAAGAGAGAGAGAGAGAGAATGAAAGAGAATATTAACCAGGCTCCATGTCCAGCATGGAGCCAGATGGGGGGCTGGATCTCACAACCCAGAGATTATGACCTGAGATGAAATCAAGAGTTAGATGCTTAACTGACTGAGCCACTCAGATGGAGCCCCCATCTCCAGATTTTTTACATTATCCCGAATGGAAACTCCATACCCATTAAACAATGACTCCGTGTTCCTTCCTACCCCAGCTTCTTGGCAACCATTATTCTGTTTTCTGTCTCTATGTATTTGACTGTTTTAGGTATCTCATGCAAGTGGAATCATACAATATTTGTCCCTTTGTATCTGACTTAATTCACTCAGCATGTATTTTCAAGGCCCATCTTTGATGTAGCATGAATGAGAATTTCATTCCTTTTTTTAAAAATTTTTTAAAATTTCATTCCTTCTTAAGGATGAATAATACTCCATTGTATTTATGTACCACATTTTATTTATCCATTCATCCATGGATGGAAGTTTAGTTTGTTTCTACCTTTTGACTACTGTGAATAATGCTTCTGTAAACATTGGTGTATAAGCATCTCTGCCAGTTGTTTTTTAGGGTGATTAGTTCTCTTGTACTTCTATCTTGCACCCTGTAAGAGTAGAGTGGTTTTCCATGGTTCAAAAGAAGTTTTCAGTAAGGATGCTGATATTAGCAGTGTGAAGTCCTTTGGAGCACTCTAATATGTTCAAGTCAGAGAGACGTGAATAGGGCACTTAACAGCATCTACTCATAAGGCTGTTATACAAGTAAGTGGAGAAGCTGGTATTTGAATCTTGAACTCTTGACTCAAAGCCCATGCTTTTAATTGCTCTGTACTGAGCTGCCTTTAATTTTAAGTAGAATAGTGCTGGGATACAAAGGTGAATGATTAGACATGGTTATTGCCTTTAAAGATCTATCAGGGTTGAATCATCTGTCTTGCAAAATGTTCATGGGAAGATGGACTTCCAGATTACTTTGTGCAATCTGGAACTCACAGAGCCAATGATTGTAAGATGGAATCACAGATAGGAGGTGCATGGTCTCCTTTCTCTTGACATCCTGTGGTGAGGCATGCTTGGGCCAAACGTGACTGGACTCTTCATGGCACTGTGCTCCAGGGCAAGCACTCACATATGTGGTGATCATTGGTGTTGTGAGTTCCAGCCAAACCCATTGACGTTTCCTGTCATTCATTTGAATTGTTTGCATAACTATATTATCTCAGTAGGATTTATCCTCCTTCAGGCCTTTCCAACATTGCCTTCCTCTTGGTGTCCAAGCATTAGGAACAGCTATTTGTTAGGAAAGAAATCAGGGTCCAGGAATGATAAAGAGAATACATTTGGAGGCAGTTGAAATGGTTGGTGATGTGTATGTATGCCTGAAAAGACATAACTTGCAAGCGATTTGCATTTGTTTAGAGACCTAACATGAGATATTTTATCCCTGAAAGAATGACATTACCAGATTGGTATTGTGGCAAAAGGAAGAAAGAGATGAGAAATAAATCAGTGAGAAAATGCTGCTCTATATTTTAGCCTAAATGTTAAATATTTTGTTTTAGTGTTGTATTTGTGGGAGATGGGTATCTTAATCAGACACTGCCAAGTTATGCTGAGATAACAACCTCCAAATCTCAGTCGTTTATTTCTCTCTCTTGGGTTGTCTGTGGCACTATCCTACATTGTCTTTATTCTGGTTCTCAGGCGGAAGGAATGATCACTTTCTTGGATGAACCAGTCTCACTGTAAAGAAGAAACCAATGGATTGTGCATAAGATGGCTCTTACGGCTTCTGTGTGGATATGGCCTGTGTTACTTTGGTTCACATTGCAATGGCAAAACAAGTCAAATGGCTAAGCCCAATGTCAGAGGGGCAGGAAGGACTCTCCTTTTATGGGAAACAGACTGTAGGGATGAGATAACTAGAGAGGGACAGTGAATATTTTGAACAAATGATGCAATTTTTGCACTGGCAAAAATTTTACCCTTATGTGCAAATTGCTTAGCAACCTTTTTAATCAGCCAATCTTTGTAGAGCTGTTGCAACATGTCTAATATTGTTATTCCTCTTTTATACATAAAGAAGAAACATATTGTGCTTAAGGGTCTAGTTCTCTTCCTGGAATCCATGTAAAACCACCCACATAAGTAATATTATTAATTCTAATTATTTAGTCAATTTACTGTCTTTTAAGAACTGATCATAGAGAATGAAGGGAACATAAGGCTCAGAATTGAGTGCTTTTCATAATCATATGTGAAATTAATATGGAGCAAAGAACTAATTTTTTTTAAAGATATTTTATTTATTTATGAGAGATACAGAGAGAGAGGCAGAGTCATAGGGAGAGAGAGAAGCAGGCTCATCACAGGGAGCCTGATGTGGGACTCAATCCCGGATCAGATCCCGAGATCACGCCCTAAGCCAAAGACAGATGCTCAACTGCTGAGCCACCACGGGTCCTCAAAGAAATAATTATTAACAACAAGATGATCATCCTTTAATGTTGATGATGATGAGAGTTGTACTCTGTATTTACTAAGCTTCAGGCATTGAGCTGAGCACTTGTGCTTTCTTTGATTTAATCAGGACTCACCTTAATTTTGTGAAGTAGCCATTGTTATTCACTGAAGCTCAGAGAGATTTGTTAACCGGCTCAAGGTTAAACAAATAATAAATGTGGGATTCAGGATTCAAACAGATAATAAATATGGGTCTCAGGACTTAACTAGAATTTCTCAAAGATGGATGAGATACCTTTTAAAGAAATAATTTGTAGAACCCCAGGGTTGACTTAAATTACTGTATTATAGTAATTGTAATATGTAATGTGTAATGGATGTAATATGTAATGTGTAATGATTCTAATGGTAATATGTAATGTAACTGCAGGTGAGGGTTTTTTTTTGTTTTGTTTTGTTTTGTTTTTTTTAGCTCCTATACCTTTATAAAACCTAAATCATTTTAGAAGTTAAATATACTTCAAGGCACCTGGCTGGCTTAGTTGGTGGACTATGTGACTCTTTTTTTTTTTTTTTTTAAAGATTTTATTTATTTATTCATGATTTTATTTATTTATTCATGATAGACGTAGAGAGAGAAAGAGAGGCAGAGACACAGGCAGAGGGAGAAGCAGACTCCATGCCAGGAGCCCTATGTGGGACTCGATCCTGGGACTCCAGGATCGCGCCCTGGGCCAAAGGCAGGCGCTAAACCACTGAGCCACCCAGGGATCCCAACTATGTGACTCTTAATCTTGGGGTGGTGGGTTTAATCCCCATGTTGGGTGTAGGGATTACTAAAAACAAATAAACTTAAAAGTAAGTACACTTCATATTACTAATTCAAATTGACAAAATTAATTTAACCACATTAACTAAATTGCTGCTTATAACAAATATGATACTATTCTAGGTGGATTCTTTGGCAGTCAACTGGTCTACCTGCTATATAGTAGGTGGTGACTCCAGTTCTCCCACCATGTTCACAATATTCAGCTTCTTTGAAACTTAGATTCATGCTGAGGAACTTGACCTCCCTTACCTTTCATTGAGCAAGAACTTGTCATTTAGATTCCCAAGTTTATCTTTTTTTCTTTCTCATTGACCGAAGGTGATTCCTGCCGGTAGGGCTTGTTGCTCAAACACAATGGGCATGGCTGTTGTGATGATTAAGGATATCCTTACATTATTTGTTTTCAGAGTATTGAAATAAAAATGACCTTTTCTCAGGAGACTTACAAATTCCTTATCTATAGCTGTAGATCTTATCCCCTCCTCAGTACTTCCTAGGTTAAAAAAACTGGGTTTTCTCTCTCTGGTATTCTGTCTTTCTTTTATAAGACTCTCTCCATTTGAGACCACTCTCTATACTCCTAGAAAGGTTCTCATCTATTTCCAATGTTCACAACACCTGGCAGCCTTGCACAATATCTACAGTTATTGCTCATGTAAACCTGAATAAAGGGGCTCTGACTCCTCTTTGAAATGGAGGTCTCTGGATCTCTGGAAGGTCAGAAACTATATTACAGATTTGTTTTCTAGAAATATTGTTGAAGAGATTTGAACCATGTGCTGTAATTTCCCTTTTAATATACTTTTATATTAGATAAGCTTACCCTTATCTATGTACTAAGAGATTTAACTGAGTTTCTTGATGACTTAATGTAGATATTAGCTCTCATAATTTCAGTTTTTTTAATGCATTTCTGAGCAACACTCAGCGCTGCCTTGCACTTGGCCCTTGCTATAGGCTCCTGTGATTCCTCCATGGTAATCAGTCATATTTTTGAGAGACCCCAGAATTAAGATATAGCATTTATTCTTTCTCTTCTTTGCAGAATACATAGATGAATACTTGTCTCTAAAATGTGCACATTTAAGCCATTCCCCATCTCTTGCTATTGACTGTACTGTGGTTGTTTTTGTTCTTCTTTTTTTTTTTTGGAATAGCTTAAAATCTTTGCCAAATTTTTTCCTTGTGTGTGTGATTATGTGTATATTCTTTTCTAGCAAAAGCCTATTTAGACATAATCCTTCATGTTGATTTTAAATGTAGAAAAATTTTGTGTGATTGAGTTTTTAAGGGCATAGGGGTGGAGATGTTATTCCTTACCTTTCTATCACTTTCTCTGGAACACCTGTTGACAGATGGAGAATTTTTTAGTGTAAAGCTGATAATTCCTGAATATTCTTTTTTGTAAGTACACTATAGCTAAAGCTTTGCCAATTGACTTTTTATGTTTGCAGATTAAAGAAAATGCACAGATGTTTTAAAAATGAATCTAAAAACCTTATTTATCTCTTCAGTGCAACCAGCTTAATTTGTTATATTTATGGCACTTTATGAGGCAATGAGTAATGTTGTTATAGTCAGTATATTATATTAACTATAATTGTCTTTTTATTTTGGTTTAGCATCTCACTTTTCTATTTTAACTGTTTATTGCTTGAGATTTTACTATATTTTTAACTCATAGATTTAGCTGCGTACTAGATAGTGATTCCTTTAACAAAAGTTTTTAGGTCTTTCAGGTTTTAAATTTAATTCTTTAGAATGAATTGATAGAGTTTGAAATTAAAACTAAGGAAATGGTTAGTGGAAAGTACAGTTACCTAAGTACATGGATATACAGAGTCCTTACTTTATAGTACAGAATATAGTCAACCTCTTCACTTAAGTACCTTACCATAAAATAGAGCCAAGGCAGCTGAACATGTAATCATGCTAAATCTGCACATGGAAAACAGTAATTATAAAACGAGTTTGAGGGAACCAAAGGAGAGAGTAGTGATGTGTGGATGAATGTGTTTGAGTTGCAGAGTGCTTCTTGGAGAATGATAGGAAAGCATTTTTTAAAATCTCTGCTATATCAAGCTTGACTTTTTTTTCCTGATTCATACCATTGTGGAATTTAAAAATGAAATGGCTTATTATTGGGACTTTCAATACCTATAGATGTATAATAGTATAGCCTGAAGATGATGGGAAAATGGACATTTTTCTTTCCAGTTTTAAAAAATGGTTGATGTCTTGAGCAGTTTTGAACAGTAGGCTGTATTTGACTTGGGAGTGTCTGACAAAACAAGCTTCATGGACTGAGAGAATTCTAAGACAACTTGAAATTTCGAAACCTGCCCTGTTCTGGTAGCCTTGAGCTTATCACAGTTAGCTTTATTTGAGCATTAGCTGTATGCTGGGCATTGTGCTAATTACTTTTCTTTTATTATCTTATTCTTTCCCAAATTACTATGAAAAAT
The DNA here is from genome assembly GCF_048418805.1 of Vulpes vulpes. Taxonomy (NCBI): domain Eukaryota; kingdom Metazoa; phylum Chordata; class Mammalia; order Carnivora; family Canidae; genus Vulpes; species Vulpes vulpes. The sequence continues at coordinate 86,974,677 of NC_132788.1, forward strand.
ATTGCTATTATCCCCATTTACAGCTGAGAAAAGTGAGGATTGGAGAAGTTAAGTATTTTGCTTAAGGCTGCACATTGGGAAATTTCAGATGTGTCTTCAACTAGATCTGATTTTGAGGTCCTTTCTTTCCTTTTTAAAAACACTATGTTAGGGCACCTGGGTGGCACAGTTGGTTAAGTGTCCGACTCTTGGTTTTGGTTCAGGTTGTGATCTCAGGGTCATGAGATGCAGTCCTATGTTGGGCTCCATGCTCAGCATGGAGTGTGTTTAGGACTCTCTCTCCGTTTGCCTCTCCCCTGCCGCAGGCATAGGTGCCCTCTCTCCCTCTAAAAATAAATAATAAATCTTAAAAAAATTATTTTAAAAGAACAAACACTATGTCTCACCTTCCTGGCTATAGTAACAAAATTGTTGTTACTAAATGTCATGGAAGTGATTTCAATGATATGATTAAAATATCATAATAGTAACTATGTTCTCTCAAATATTCAAAATTTTTTGCATATCTTCTGTGTACTCTTAGGCCTGGTCAGGAAGAACCCTTGGACAGGGCCTCAGGCTCTGCCTTCATCTGCCTGCATCTTCCCCGTGGGGGAAGAGTCTGCAAGGCTGAATGGAAATGCCCACCTGGAGCCTATGTCAGCATTCTAGGGTCCACTCTGCATACCCACAGGCTTGAGACTCCCTTTCCTAAATGACCCTGAGTTGTCTTCCAGGGTCTGTTTGGGCTTTTTTGCCAGGTCTGTCCTCCTGAGGAGAAATCACGCTATCAGTGTGTATACCCTCAGGCCTGGAGTTGCTGTGGGGCACCTATTTGTAAAAATATAGGACAAGTGTCAGCAAACTCCTGCCTGTATGCTGAGTCAGCTAACACTTGTTTCTATAAATAAAGTTTTATTGGAACACAGCCACACTCATCTGATTACAGATTGTCTATGGCTGCTTTGGTGCTGAAATGCAGAGTTGAATAGTTGAATAGACAAAGACTAATGGCCCACAAAATCTAAAACATTTACTATCTGGTGTTTTATAGAAAAGGTTTGGTGCCCTCTGGTCTAGACAAGCTAGCCTGGTGTGCAGGATGCAGAGTTAATGTGTATGGGACCCCTGGGGTGTGGCTAAGCCAGGGGTGGGGAGAGAAGGATGTTGGCTGGAGACAGGCTTGTCTCTTGCACCATATTTTGGCCAGATCTTTAAAGAATCCAGTTCTTAGTTTAAAATTCAAACTTCAAAAATAAATAAATAAATAAATAAAATAAAATAAAATTCAAACTTCACTTTCCACATTTTTATATTTGTCAAGGTAGGAATATAGAATATATTTTATTTATCAGTTTTTAGCTCACTTTATAACTGTAAAATGTATGGATATATGGTACTTGGGCCTCCATTTGTACTCTTGCCCTGGGACCCACAAATGTTAGAAGAACTGTTAAACCCTGGGGTATAGTGTAAGGGTTTAAAGTAGGAGCCCAGAGAGGCCCCAATAAATAATGACACAAATTAATATGGAATTATAAAGTGTAGAAGGGCTTTTGGGTCATATATGGATTGTTCAAAAGCCTTACTCCAAGTTTCATTTGTCCAAATTAAACCAAAAATGCTGGAATCCATCTGCCAGCTTAGCTGGAAGTTTAGCTCTTTCCTCCAGGGCTCGCCCTACCTCTCTCTACCTCTTCCTGTCTTCTCTGACTCCCTTCCCCAGAATTACACTGCCCCAAAGTGAGGGGGGTATGGGTGTAAATTCCACGCCTAAGACCAGAGATGGGTTCTGTCTAACTATTCTGCTATATGATTGCATCTTTGTGCCACAAGGTGTTGCCATTGAGACTTGTCTTCCTCAGACAGAAAGATACTATGGTCCCTACTATATGGTCCTGCAAGGGAGGGTCAACCCAGTTTTTCAGTGGCCAGCTCAGCCACTGGTGTGCCATGCATGGGGCAGCTGATGCAGTTGGTGCCTCACCCACATCTCAGCACTCATGGACTGTATTTGGAACATGAGGGCTTTCTCATAGCTTCCATGTAATGCAGGCTGGAAGTGCCAGGGGAGCAGATGTCTGCCACTGGGCAATGGATAACTTACCCTTATGGAGGTATAGTTCTGAGGCAGGCTCTACACTTTTTCTCAAAGCTCCTTCAATAGACTGAACCCAGTTTCCCATGGCAGAAACTTCCCTCAAAAAGGACCCCATATTGACTTCTTTCACTTCCATGTTTTAGTGCCAAATTCTTTCCTGAGTCTTTCCTGGGATTACATTCTAAATGAACCACTTGTACCCAAATCCTTGTCTCAGTGTCTGATTGTGGGGAACCCTGCCTGGCACACTTGGACCTCCTCAGGAGTCATAGCCTTTTTTTTTTTTTTTTTTTTTTAAGATTTTGTTTATTTATTCACAGGAGACACAGAGAGTGAGGCAGAGACATAGGCAGAGGGAGAAGCAGTCTCCCTGTGGGGAGCCCAATGTGGGACTGAATTTCAGCCACCAAGTGCCAGACACTAGCATCATGCCCTGAGCTGAAGGCAAATGTTCAACCGCTGAGCCACCCAGGTGTCCCAAGGAGTCATATCCTTGTACACAGCATTATGCCCTACTGCACAAGCTCCACATAATATGGCATGTTTCTAGGAGTTTCCCTTCTCACCCACATGCTTTGTCCATACAGGCTTCTCCATGACTTGAGTCCCAATCACCAGCCTGCATATTCTCTTATCTTTTTTTTTTTTATTAAAGATTTTATTTATTTATTCATAGACAGAGAGAGAGAGGCAGAGACACAGGCAGAGGGAGAAACAGGCTCCGTGCAGGGAGCCCGATGTGAGACTCGATCCCGGGTCTCCAGGATCACACCCCAGGCTGCAGGCGGCGCCAAACCCCTGCGCCACTGGGGCTGCCCCATATTTCCTTATCTTGAAGTAGTTGTTTTATTCCTGGTAGCTGTAGTATTGTTTGTGACCATGAGCTCCCACAGAGCTCACTGAATCTTGGGCTTGTGACTGGAGTATCAGTGATACTGATACTTCCCTCCAGAATCCTTTGTGCACACTGATTACTCTCCTGTATGGCTTCCTGTTTTGCAAACCAAGAGCCTGAGGAGGTGCAGCTTTGATTGGATCTGTCATACCATGACAAAAGAGCATCATGCTTTGAGAGAATATAGCCAAGAGACTTAATTTGGATGGGATAGACATTGTAGAGAGTATGCTATTGGATGTTGTGATCCAAGTGATGATTAGGAATGAGCCCTACAGAGAGAATAGCACAGGTAAAGCTCTGAGTCAGGAAAGGACTTGGTGCAACTGAGCATCAGAAAGAAGACTCAGGCAGAGTCATTGATTAAAATGGCAAGAAAGGAGGCTGGCAGTATTGGCATTGGCCAAATCCTGTAGGGCCTCAGGCCATGGAAAGGATTTTGATCTTTGTCCAAAGAGCATTGAGATGTTTTGAAGGGCTTTAAGTGGGTCAGGGGAGGTATTTTGTGACCAGAAATGTACTTTAGAATATGATGTGCGAGACAGAAGGAGGAGGATTCGAAAAGGAGAGATGCTTTGGGAGGGTATGGGAAAGCTGAAGCAAGTCATGCTGCTGTAATAGGGTAGTGACAGCAGAAGTGGAAACAAGGGAGCAGATGAGGACAGATTTTGGATGTAGAATTGATAGGATTTGGTAATGGACTCAAACTGGGTGGTGAAGGAGGATGAATTATTTTTAAAGATATTTTAGGGGCAACTAGATAGCTCAGTCAGTTAAGTGTCTGACTTTTGGTTTTGGCTTAGGTCATGATCTCAGGGTTGTGAGTTTGGGCCCCCATATCCGGCTTCAGGCTCTGTGTGGAGTCTGCTTGAGATTCTTTACCACTTCCTCTCCCTCTCCCTCCCCTCACTCCCCCGATTGTGTTGTTTTCTAAAATAAATGAATAAATTCTTTTAAAATATTTTACTCATTTATTCATTTATTTATTCATGAGAGACAGAGAGAGAGGCAGAGACATAGGCAGAGAGTGAAGCAGGCTCCCTATGGGAAGCCCGATGCAGGACTTGACTCCAGAACTCCAGGATCACACCCTGAGCCAAAGTGCCCCAAAATATCCTTTTTTAAAAAATATATTTTATTCATTTAGGGATGACTGGGTGGCTCAGTGGTTGAGCATCTGCCTTTGGCTCAGGATATTTTATATGGGTAAGAGTGATAAAATATAAATGCCTATAGGGGCAAGCATGAAAAGAGAGAATCAGACTGAATATAAGACCATAGGGAGTGGTGGGAACTATGGCAAACTGAAGGGGACATACTCTCTCTTGAAGGCATAGCTGCTGGTTGATTCTAACCGTTGTTGTCATGCAGCAAAATGGGTTTGACATTGTCTGATTTTTTAGATTTTCAGGAGATGCTGAAATCTGTATTTTAATGTGAAATGTCTGTGTCTTTCTATGCTGGCAACTAGATCAAAATTCTAAAAACACTGTGCTAGCCATATATAACACATCTGCGGGCAGCATCTGGCTTCTGGGCAGCTGCTTCTTGCTTGAGATTTGTTCTACACTCTGTCTTTCTCTAGAAGAATTTCAGAATTAACTGTAGTCTGTGACACAAAGTTTTTTAAAAGTTGGGGATGCTGAGAAGAAAAAGGATATTTTAATTTGGGCTAAATCTTGGGAGATACTGATGATCTCAGCTCACACGGTCTGTCAGCAGGACTCAGGTGATGGGCTGAGGCTGAGATCTGTGGAAATAAACTTAACCTAATTTAGAACAGATAGAAGGAAGTGCTTTCCTCTTAAAATAGACCATTCCAGACCATGATAGTCTGAGACACTTGAGGTAGACAGAACAAGGCTCTTTCCACCTTGTTTCTCTCTGAGCTTATAGTTCAAGAGTCCATAAGCCTTTTAAATAATGAGTGGATGAGTGTATGTTTTATTTATGAATCCATATGCAATTAGAGAAAATATTCTTATAGGTTCATAATAACATCTTTGATTTGATTTTGTATTTGAGCCTTAAATGGAACTTACCCTCAAACTTTGAATTTTATTCATGAGGTGCTTTTGAAGTGAAAGGTGTCATGCAATTAATTTCTTTCGTGTTGCATTCAGCAACATTTGTCTGTTTCTGTGCTCAGTTTAATCTAATTAATAATTTATCCTTCTTGGGATTGTACATTGCAACTACATAAGAAAGCGGGTATTTTTAAGAGTTTATGAGAAAGCTCAATAATTGAGCCTATCTTGGGTTCATAATAGTATTTGAAACAGTAAGATCTTAACTTTGGCCTCTTTTCTTATAATGCATTTATAGTTAGGTAGAAAAGCTTAGAAATGGTTACCCTGAAGTCAGTCATGGGAAATAGAAGACATTATTGCATTATTGATTGCTGAATAAGGTTGATCTCTTTGCTCTTTCTCAGGGATTCATTTTACAGAACTAAAAAAAAAAAAATTCAGGATAGACGAGAATTAGGAGACTACAACCCAAAAAAGCCCGAGTGTCAAAACAAGTACCTAAAAATATATCAGGAGACTTAAACACAGCTGGGGGTGTGTGTGGGGGGGTTGTGAGTGACTCAGTAGAACAAATAGGAATCATGAGGCTTAGGAGGACATGACAGCCATGGGAGCTCTCCTTGGCTTACCTTGTCAATTGGGCGTGCCTCATCTGTGAAATGAACATCACCCTTTGTGCTACAGCTAGCTGGAAGGGCAGAATTATTCCAGGAAACCATCTTGCTCTTTGTCAATCTGGAGAAAGAGAGTAATTCCCCAAGTATTGGGCCTAGGTTGCTAACGACAATTTATTGTTAAGAAGCAGATGTGTACTGATGAAGAAATCATTCTGTTACCATTTTGATGGTCTCTGAAATTCCTCTTTGATTTAGTAAGTCCTGTGGAATTGTATGTAATGCCTCTTGTCTGGTGAGCTTTGGAGTAAGCAACATCCTGTTTCCTCACTTGTTAGACACACATACTCATGATAATGGACTTGTATTCTTTTTAACATTCTGGCTCCTCTGTTGAGTGTTTGAAAAATAAATGCAGAATTATATTTATTTCTTGTTTTGGTAAGGTCAAAACTCCAACCAGTCATTATTTTGATCTTCTGAATTTCCCTCTGAGAGATCAATTTTGATTCTTTTGGGTCACCTTTATGTCCTTGCCCTTAAAGCAGCGCCTGGTCCCTGTAATCATCTGCTCCTCAAACCAAGTTAGATCTGAGATGAAGAAGACTCAGAGAAAGTCTATTCTAATAGGTAAAATTTCCATAGATAGAAGCTGTGTCCCAGCATTCAACACTGGAAATTAGGCTGATGCTGAAAAAGTAATTATTACATGAATAAATCCAAATGTTCAGTGAAACATTTTCAGGTTTTTTGAAGGGAAAAAGGAATCTCTCGTCAAATAAATTTGGGAAGAGCTACATTACATGCTCACTATTAGAAGAGTCACAGTACACATTAGTGTCCTAAAGTCTCTGAAACATCTTGGTGTAAAATCAAAGCCTTGTTTATCTGAACATTTGCCAAACTGTTGAGGAAGCAGTGGCATAAAGCAGAACTGGTGTAGCACCCTATTGGTACTTAAATGCTTCTTAAGGTGTATTTACTGAATATGTAGAGCTATGATCCTGAGTTGGATAATTCAAGTATTTTTGATAGCCTTGAGAGAAGATGGTGACTTCCAGAATATATTGAGGGTAAAGAGTAGAGGCTGTTGGAGGTGAAGTAGTCAAGGGTAAGGATGGGAGTATAAATTGTTTCAACATTTCTAGGGAATTTTGATAGTGGGTATCAAGAGTCTTTGAATTTTGATCTTGTAATTCTACTTCTGGAACTTTATCCTAAGGAAATAATAGGAGATGTATACAAATCTTCATCAATCAGAATACTAATTATGGTATTTCCTTTTTAAAAAGAAATTATCTAGGTGTCCCAAAATAGATGATTGGTTGAATAAATGATTATATAACCATTCAGTGAAATGTTAGTGACTGTTTTGCTTCTTTTGCTGCATAGCAACAACCAACTTCCCCTTCCCCAAACTTTGGAGACTTTAAACAAAAATTCATTATTTCCTATCACTCTTTGGGTTGATTGGGTGATCCTTCTATTACACATAGGGTTGGCTATCACTCATGCACCTAATTTCAGCTGGCTGGGCTGGAAGATCTAAGATGCCTATCTTCAGAGTGTGGTGTCTTAGTGCTGGCTCTTAGCTGGGATACCTTAGTTCTCCTTGTAGCCTCACTTCATGTGATGTCTCAGCTTCTGGGATTTTTCTGTGAGCTCTCTTTCCAGTAAGCTAGCTTGGACCTTAAATCTCTGGTTTTTAAGGCTGCTATGCCTCTTTAGAGCTAGGCTCAGACACTGGAACAGTGTCACTTCTGCAGTATCTGCTGGTCCAAGCAGTCATAAGGCCTGTCTAGATTCAGGTGGAAGAGAAATAGAATCCACTTCCTTGTGGAAGGCGAGACAAGGGTGTACAGGAAGAGAAGTTGGTGGCCATCTTGGAGACTCATGGTGGCCATTAAAAATCATGTTTTATTAAGACATTTTATGGCATTAATGTTAAGTGGAAAAAAGAAGATGACATTGAGATAAAATATTAAAGAAAATGGAGAGTACAATATTTTATATAGAATATAACAACTAATTTTGTTTAAAATTACATACACAGGCACTTAAAAAGAATTGGAAGCAACAACATCAACTTATTAACAGATATTGCCTATCAGTGCCAGGATTGGGAGTGTTTTCATTTTCTTCAGTATGCATATCTATACTTTACAATTTTTCTATTATCATCTATCAGCTGTTTTAACAATTAAGGAAACTGATAATTTATTTGGTCAACTGGAAGGTCTTTTACAAATTTCAAAGATTAGAAACATGTATATTTCATGATCCCATGCCAAAAATTAGAATCATTAGTCAAAATTAGAACCAATTAGCCAAAAACTTTTAACTACTTTGACATTTAAATATATCTTTCTGAATAATCCCTGGCATAGGAAAAAATTCAAAAAAGAAATAGAAAGCTAATTTATAGATGACAAGAGTTCTAAACATAAAATCCTGGAATACGCAGCCGATGTATATAATTTTACATACATTCATCAGAAAATATGATTGAAGATAAATGAACACTTTATACAAAAAGGCAAAGTAAACACAAAGTATAAATTATTATTAAGGATAAAGAGATACTGATGAAATGGAAGACAGAATGTAGTAAAATGTATCAATAAAACAAAAGTTATATCTTTAAAACACTAAAAAAGTACACAAACATTTGTCATATGGTTGTCAAGAAAAACAAAAATACAAACAACATTAGGAATAAGATGGGGGCATAACTGGAGGAGATTTAAAAACAATTTTTTTTTTGAGATTTAAAAATTTTTAAGGAAAAATTACACAAAGCAATACCAGTAAAACTGAAAAATCTGGATGGAATGGACTGTTGCTTAAGAAACATTTTAATAGGATCCCTGGGTGGCGCAGCGGTTTGGCGCCTGCCTTTGGCCCAGGGCACGATCCTGGAGACCCGGGATCGAATCCCACATCGGGCTCCCGGTGCATGGAGCCTGCTTCTCCCTCTGCCTGTGTCTCTGCCTCTCTCTCTCTCTCTGTGACTATCATAAATAAATAAAAATTAAAAAAAAAGAAACATTTTAATGATCATTGGTACAAAATAGGTAACACACCTGAGTAGATCATTAAACGTAGTGAAAAATAAAAAGTAATCAACAACGAAGCCCACTGAGTTTTATGGGTGTGTTCTGCCAAACACTTCAGGGATAGAGAAGTCTCTTACTATGCTAACTGTTCCAGAAAATGTGAAAAATGGAAAGCTTCTCAGCCCATTCCATTACACTAACATAAACCTGATACTATACCTAGAAAGAGAACCCAAGGAAACATGGGAGCTATTGTTAACATGTTTTGCTCTTTAACTAAAGAAACATTGTTTCAAATAAGTTACTATATGTTTGTATATAGTATGTTATCTGTGTGTTGTGTGCCGTGTGTTTCCAAAATGATCAGATACACTATTTATTTATTTATTTATTTATTTATTTATTTATTATTCAACAAAATTTTTTTTTAATCAGATCCACTTTTTGTTGATTATTGCAATTCACCAAAGCCTAGGTCAGTTAGGCTGGTAAAATCACCGAAGATGAAATCTGTGTGGGTATACATTTTGTCAAGTTTGAATTGAGACCTCTAACCTAGCTAGAGACCTCAGAAATATCTGCTTCTATACACAAGAGGAGAAGACAGGGGATGACAAGTTAGATTTCATCACTTCTAGGAAGACAACTCTATAAGTGGTGGCTCAGTTAGAACCTAGATTCCTAGATTCTAAGCATAGAAAAAAATAACAAATTCATTTAGCTTTTGGAATTATAGAAGGGAAGTTCATAGTGATGAACACCTATATTAAGAAAAAAAGAAAGATCTCACATAAATATCCTAACTTTACACCTTAAGGAACTAGAGAAAGAAGAATAAACTAAGGCTAAAGTTAGTAGAAGGAAGAAAATCACAAATATCAGAGCAGAAATAAATGAAATAGAGACTAAAAAGACAATATAAAAGATCTTTGTTATAGAAAATTTCATACATACAAATAAAAGCAAGAGAAAGAAAACCACTTGGAATGCCAACACTGTTAACATTTTGATGTGTGTTGTCCCAGTCTTCTCTGTAAGTTATCATGTATGTATGTGTGTTATATAAGGTGAGTAAACCATAAAAATGTTTTGTAGTCTGTTTTCCCCACCCCTGCCCCAACTAGTATGTCATGAACATCTTCCATCTCATTAACTATTCATGTTGTAGCCACATTATTCTATTTGGTGTCTGTCTCTCTCATTATTTATGTAACTATCCTATTGTTGGAACTGTTGATTTATCTTTTCTATAGAACAGATTATTATGCAAAAATCTTAGATACAAAATGATTTTTGCATATTTTCAAGTTAAATAAAATAAAGCTCTGAGCAACATAAACATTTGAAACGAAGTTCCTTAGTTAGAAACAGGAGTATAATTCTTTGTAGGAACTTTTAAGGGAAAGGAGGAGACTTTATGGAAAATATTTCTTCATACTATATATGAGGACTCTTTAGGGTATAAAGCACAGATACCCCAAATAGAATTGAATGTGATGAAAAAAGAAACTTATAAGTGAATGTATCCATTGTCTGTTGCTCCAGTAATGCTGCAGAACATCCAGCTGCAGAATATCAGTCAGTGACATACTAAGAAGCGTTTGTTTAGTCCATATTTGTATTGGGCTCATTGGATGTCAGCTAGACTTGCTCATGCATCTGTGGCCAGCTGCTGGTTGGCTAGGCAGCTCTGCTGATCTTGGCTGAGCTTGCTCAAATGTTTTGGGGTTGGTTAGCTGTTGGCTAGGACACCTTGACTCTATTTTATATTTCTCATCTTCCAGCAAGCTAGTCTGGGTATATTCTAATTACTATTGCAGAGGAAGATGAACAAGAGAGTAAATACACAAGTGCTACTTCAGGCCTCTGCTTCCTTCACACATGCTACCACCAATGGGCCAAAGCAAATCATATGAGTGAACTCAGAGTCAGATTGGGAAGGCACTGCCAAGGACACAGATGCAGGAAAGGGTGAAGAACTTGGGCCATTAATGCAGTCAGTCTACCTGGCACATGTAACTAAAATGGCTTAGGGTAGATGTACCTTCAATGACTGCAGGGTGTCAAGTGATCCAGGGTGTCAAGTGATGTCACTTGGTTTGATTTCATACTATCTAAAGTTTGGTTTTGCTTTCCTTTGCATTAGCTTCACTTCTAGGGAAGCCATTTCCACATCAGAAGCTCCATCTCAAAAACAAAAATACTAGCTGTAAAAGAGCTTATCTTTCCTAGTTATTTCCAGCTAAAGTATGGTATAAATCTTTTTGGGCCAATGTGGGTCACATGCCCATCTCTAACCTAAAGTCACTCAGCTACTTAGTGTTAGAGTGGAAATTCGAACCTTCTTTTGTGTCTTTCCAAAATCTGTGGTCTTAGTGTCTAAAAGGTGAAGAAAAATAGAGTATGCTAAGAGGAAGAGCAGGAGGCCATGATGTACCCCAATAAGGCCATTTGGGTCCTAACACTGAAGGGATAATCACAACCCTGTAGCCCAGCCACATAAAATTCTGCACCAAAGTACTTGACTAACCATATCAGGGAGCTTCTACTACTTTTCTCCAAGGGATATGGGACCAGGAACTCTGGTATATTGTTTCCTTGTGCCATGTCTGTTTAGGTGTGAATTAGTGTGGAGTGAATATTTAGGTCAACCAAAATGCAAAAGAAATCCCAAAACACCAGCCTGAAAGAAGTGTGTGGAGAGAGAAAAAGACAGGACTACCATTTTCTCTGGTAATAGCATTTAGGATCTGGCTAGATATGTAGGAGTCTTGATGGTTGAGCCACCTCTTTTTCTTCTAGCTCCAAAATGGCCAATAGGTTCCAACGCCTGAGTCAATGTGAGCTGATTGGTGGTAAACTATCTAGAGTATTGTGTTGAGAAGAGTTCCTAGCTTGGTGGAAATGAGGACTAGTGATGTCTGGAATGTGTACAGGAGGGGGACATAAAAACATGCTTGGCTGTTATTTGATATCCTAGGAAGCAAATGCTTCTCAGAGTTGCTGTTAAGCCACTTGTGTATGAGGGTCATGCCCTTAGGATAATGGAGTATTTTATAGCTAAATTCTCTACGACGAATTCTATGGTGAATTTTCTAGAGGCCCCAACTGTCACTTAGCACAAATTAAAATGCAGAGCTTCATTTTCCTGAGGAAAAATGAGCTGCTTCTCTGTTCTGAGAACTTCTAAGCTTGTTTGGGAGCAAGGTGGAAGAAATATACAAAATGTTCACATATAGAAAGTAAAGTTTGGGGTCACTTTCTCAAAAATAGAATACGGTGTGACTGTGTATTGTTTATATATCTATCATTATCATCACTGACCCATCAATATATTTTAAAAAATATAATCAGAGTTCTGAAGAAGTTTATTTTTTATTCTCTCTCTTTTTTTTTTCTTTTTCAGATCTCCGGAGCCTTTTTCTGGTACAGATTGTGAAAAGAATGCATTGAAAATTCTGGCCAATAGTGGAAATATTGGCTTAACCCCCAACTTAGTATAGTATTCCTTCTCTTCAGTAGCACCTCATAGTAGAAGAAAAAAATGTATGGAAGTGCAAGAACAATCACCAATCTGGAAGGTAGCCCTTCTAGATCTCCTCGTTTGCCAAGGTCTCCTCGTTTGGGCCACAGAAGAACAAGCAGTGGGGGTGGTGGAGGAACAGGCAAGACACTGTCCATGGAGAATATCCAGTCCCTTAATGCAGCCTATGCTACGTCTGGACCTATGTATCTGAGTGATCATGAGGGGGTGGCTTCGACAACTTACCCAAAGGGCACCATGACTCTGGGAAGGGCCACAAATCGAGCTGTATATGGAGGCCGAGTCACAGCCATGGGGAGTAGTCCCAATATTGCTTCTGCTGGACTTTCCCACACAGATGTTCTTTCATACACGGATCAACATGGTGGTCTGACTAGCTCATCCCATCATCACCACCACCAGGTCCCCTCCATGTTGAGGCAGGTAAGGGATAGCACAATGTTAGACCTTCAAGCCCAGCTCAAGGAACTTCAGAGAGAGAATGACCTTCTCCGGAAAGAACTAGACATCAAGGACAGCAAGTTAGGATCTTCCATGAATAGTATCAAGACCTTCTGGAGTCCTGAGCTCAAGAAGGAGAGAGTCTTGAGGAAAGAAGAAGCAGCCCGAATGTCTGTCCTCAAGGAGCAGATGAGAGTTTCCCATGAAGAAAATCAGGTAGGTTATGACTTCTCTCAGTGTGTGTTTCAGCCTTGGCTTCTCACTGAGTAGTTGATGCTTTTCAGATGGCACCACAACCTGTGCAGAAGAAAGTTTGGCATCATCAAAAAGACTACGGTTTAGTTCATGTTTGACTTAGAGACTACAAAAGGGCATAAAAAATATGAAGTTATAGTTTGTGATCTTATTTTCCAATGACTTTTTCATACAGTTGTAGAAGAGAGGGCATCATCTTCATTGCCTAAATTTTATACTCGGTTAATTTTTTTTTTCTTTTTCAGCACTAACAACAGCAGCTCAGGTGTACTTCCCTCTGCACCGAAGAGGAACATGTTAATTTTTGCAAGAGTAGACACTTTAATGGAAACATTTAGAGAGCCACATTTGACTGGTGAATTATTTATTTTTGAAGTCACAGCAAGTTTATTTCCTTCTAGAATGAATGGAGTTTATTCTCTAAACAGCAAACCAAATAATATTAAACAAAATAATATTCAACTAGGTGGAATGGGTTTGGTATCATGTTAGAGAAACAAAACTTTTAACATGGCCTTTCCTATATCCATTCATATTGCATAGGCATGTACTATGTGCAAGGTACCTTCTTACTCTTTGATCTATCTTGCATGTTATAGCAAGATTAGTTTTCCCTGTGTCTACTTGCAGTTATGCCATTTCTCTGCTCTAAAGCCCTCAATAATTATTTATTGCCTTCAGAGTGAAATCTGTCTCTTAGGCTGAGCTGACAACACCTTCATTTGGAAGGCCTGAGCCAGCCTTTCCAACCTTATCTCAGAACGGGCACATCTCCTATGTTACCTGCACTACAACTTGGTAATTCCTGCACTGACTCAGAGTTTTCCCCCTCTAGTCCTTTGGTCTTTCTGTTCCCTTTCCCTAGTGGCCTTCTCAGCACTCCCTCTCCTTGCCTCTTCCCTTTCAGTGTCTGCTGGTCTCCAGTTCCAAATCCTACCTATTCTGTGGGGCTCTTTTCTCTACTGCTGTCTTCATAAGGGCTTTATGAGGGCTTTATGAGTCCAACATGTCTGAGTTTAAATCCCAGCTTCACCTCTTATTAGTAGTGAGATTAGTGTTATGAGACTGGAAGAAGAGAGTACCGTACCATTTCGTGGAAAAATTTCCAGATATCATTTAACTTTGTAGAAATTTAATTCTAACTTGGCTGAACTAGATTCTTTGATAATTGGTCTTGATGTTGGCCTCATGAAGCTCTCTGCCTTTCTTGGGGTTATCTGCTGGCCCTCCTATCTGTTTCCCTGGATACCACCCCTTGGAGTCCAGGCATCTTTAGAAGCACTTCTGATCTGTATGAGAATCTGCTCTTCATTCTGCTTCTGCATATAAAAAGCAATCACTTTATCCCTTTGACTATCTGACAGAGCCTTTGCTTGTTTTCAGATGTGGAAATGTGATTTTTAGTTGGAGGAAAAAGTTTTGTTCTTCAATTCTAAATCAAATTAATGCTTTTCACTATTATTTCTGCCTTTTCCCCCCCTGACTTTGCTGGTTCATGATGTCCTTGTGAACCTGTTACTGCTATGTGTATTTCCCTAGTTGTATACTGGTTTTCTTCTTTTTTAGTTGTTTTGGAAAATGGCTACAGCAGTTTAGAAATGATGCAAGTAGTGACAAGAGATTTCAAAAGCCATTCTTTAAATTGTCAGCTCTAAAATTACTTTTATTTATGCTGCTATCATTAAACTTTTTTTGAGCATAGATCCCCATTTACACACATATTTATTTATAAACTACATGATATGCTATTATGCTAATGTATTATGTGTCTTTTCTGACATCTACACAGAATTAAATATGGAAGTAACTAAGTAAAATAAATAATATATTGATGTACATTTTAATGACACACAAAACCTTCTTGCTGTTGTAAAAAACATTTTAAACCCCTTGTATATTTCATAAAAGTTAGTTTAGTTTAAACTAGGAAATATTCGTAATTCTACTTAACTGTCCCATGTTGCCATCAGCTAGAAACAAGTGAATGCTTGACAGTGCTTCCAATAACCCTTCCCAATTCTGGAAACTACTATGATCACAGGCAATCTTGGACATTATGGGTGCCATATGACTATGTGACATATGATCCAGTAAAAGCCCCGGTATTAATCTATAAGTAATGTGCATTTTCTTTCTTAGATTAAAAATGTGAAAGGAGGAAGAAGCATGGAGAGTTTGAAAAGTCAATTTCTTGCAGTATGAGGTAGTATTGCGAAGTAAAGAATATAAACATTGACCAAAAGCAAGTTATTTTTTAAAAATTGAAGCATCTCTCCTTCTCCTATGGGAATTATACCAGGATCTGTTTTAGGGGTATATGAGTACCTGCTTCAGGATAGGGTAGATCCTGCTGCAGCAATCAAATCTCGCTGGCTTAACACATCAAGAATCCTTTCTTATTCACCTGAAGTGTGAAGTAGGTCAGGTGACTCTCCAAGGTAACCCTCCTCCAGGCAGTGACTCAAGATCCAGGGTTTCTGCATCTTGGCACATGGCTTTAAGAGTTGCTACACCAGAGAAAGGGGGTGCACGGAGATAGCACATTGGCTCCTAGTTCCTTGGACTAGAAGTGACACAATTGCAGGGGCTTGGGAGGTATATTATAGTCCTTACCTCTTT
Organism: Vulpes vulpes; assembly: GCF_048418805.1. Taxonomy (NCBI): domain Eukaryota; kingdom Metazoa; phylum Chordata; class Mammalia; order Carnivora; family Canidae; genus Vulpes; species Vulpes vulpes. The sequence goes on from NC_132788.1 coordinate 86,990,211, forward strand.
CCAGAAAGGAGAGTCAAAGATGAAGGAATGCTAGAAATTTCTACCAGTGGGGTTTTTGTGTTTGTCAAAAAGTGGAGCTAGAGGAAATAAAATTTGGGGAGCAGTCCAGACTTCTACTGTTGCTGCTGTTTCTATTATTACTGCTACTGCTACCAATAGACATCTGTTGAGGGCTTACTATATGCCACACATTGTTCTTGGAGCTTTGTGTACATTATCTTATTTACTGTTTGCTTCAATTATTTGGAGTAGGTGCTAGACTTTTCACATTTTACAGATGAAAAATAAATGTAGAGAGAACAAGCAGCTTGCCCAATTCACATAGCTAATTAATGAGAGAGTTGGCTATACGGCTTTGGTCTAGTTCATGCCAATGTCTAAGACTTAACTTTGTGTTCCCTAACTCCTTATAGGATCACTGAGCTGTGAATATAATCTTAGTAAAATAGGAAGATTATATGTGTTAGATGAAAAAAATGAGTAGTTCTGATAGAATGATTAAGAATGTGATTTAGTTTAATTGGGATTTTTATTCTTAATTAGGAATTTATTTCTTTTTCTCAGAAGTGGTTTTTTGTGCTGTTTAGAGTTCTACATTTACTATAACTGACTATAATTTCCCTTTAGAGTAAAGAATCTTTTTTTTTTAAAGATTTTATTTATTTATTCATAGAGACAGAGAGAGAGAGGCAGAGACACAGGCAGAGGGAAAAGCAGGCTCCATGCAGAGAGCCTGACGTGGGACTCGATCCAGGGTCTCCAGGATCACGCCCTGGGTTGCAGGCGGCGCTAAACCGCTGCGCCACCGGCGTTGCCCCTGCACCATCGGGGTTGCCCTAGAGTAAAGAATCTTCGAAACTTTTTCTATATAGAAGAAAATAATGTAAAGGACAGGAGGGACATTTGATTGTGGTTTCTTACGCACAACAACCAGAGACTGCATCTACAAATGTAGTTCTACCAGTGGGTATTTGGATAATTAGAAGTTTACTAACCTAAATTCAGATGATCTAAAACAATTTGAACTATACTATATGAATACAAATGGGAAGCAAGTCCATCATAGAGTGAAGGTCAGGAAGCTCAAGTGCTCTTGTATATGAAATTCATGGTTCTGTGTATTTAATGCTTAGTAATACAAACCTTTTACTTTTATGTGCAGTGTTGAAGAGGGCTCCCACTTATCAATTCTTTTGCAGAATATTTTGAAGTTCTAGTGATTCTGTCCAAGGGAGCTGAACCCAACTCCAGATCCAAGGGAGGATGTTGAATATTCTTCCTGTGTATAGGAAGTACAGGACTATATGGAACCTTGGAGGCAATGGGTAGGGCACTGTGACCAAATTTCTTATGTGCAAAGAGTAAATACTCAGGTTCTTGGATGGATATTCAACTCCAGACCTCCTCCCCACTCCTCTCACCCAGGTTCTCTCCAAGGCCCTACTTCTCAGCCATGTAGATCTACATGAATAAAAATACATATGGGACCACCAAGAGTTGCAGTATTGGCATTTGGGATCATTGGCATGTTTGTAATAAACTGGTGTGCAGGGATGCACAGTTACATTATCACTTGTGCTTTTTGCTTCATGATGTACTTTCTTGAATGGAAGAATAGAGTGGTGGAGTATTTTTTTTTTAATTAATTAATTAATTTATGATAGTCACACAGAGAGAGAGAGAGAGAGAGAGAGAGAGAGAGAGGCAGAGACATAGGCAGAGGGAGAAGCAGGCTCCATGCACCGGGAGCCCGATATGGGATTCGATCCTGGGTCTCCAGGATCACGCCCTGGGCCAAAGGCAGGTGCTAAACCGCTGCGCCACCCAGGGATCCCAGAGTGGTGGAGTATTACAGACAGCTGATTTTTTGGAATGATGTGAACCTATAGCCTGTGCTCTCAATGTCACACCCGTACACTGATTTGAAGAGAAGTGAGAAGAAATGATTTGGAGTGGATGTTTGGCTGCCACTTGAGGCAGTTCCTTTAATATTTGTAATAGCCTATGGAGTTAGGGTGGATGTTGGGGGCAGGAGAGTGCAAGTACTAGAAAGTTAAGTGAAATAATTTTCTCTAAAAGTTTATATGATTATCTTTTCTTTAAAGCTCCATTTATTTACCTGCATGATAGAGATCAGAGAGGGAAAACATGATAGAGAAGAAATTTTCAGAAAGTTCGTGAGGCCTTATGTCTTATAGTTCGATGCATATAAGTTAATGACTTTTTCATATTCTAGAATTTTTTGGTAATTATTAACTTTATATTTTTAATAGAGTACTTTTTCTGAATTAGATGTGTATTCAGCAATTTTGAGACGTTTTCCTAACTTGTGCATGGCTAGCCAAGGATCTGCATGAATATAAATAGCATCACATGCTGGGAGATTGTACTCGATCTAATATTTACCCATCTTGTGCATGCAGAAGTGGGGCAAGGTCACTGGGAAACGTAACCTAAGAAGTGTAAGTAAACCTGCCTGGGGAGGTTTATGGCTTTGAAGCAATGGTTATGTGATCATTTCTATTTCTGGCTTAACACAATAGGAAATAATCCACTTTAAATCAATATTAATCTGGGTTTTTGATGAGTTTTTGAGCTAGTTTCAACATATGATTTATTGGTTCTCATTTTGAGCCTGTAGCTTGAACAGGTCAAGATGGGTCACATTTCCATGTTTCTTTTATCACTGCTTTTTGTTTTATTTGATTAACTGTAGGGCCATTTTACCAGGGGTCATTAAGCTCTGTTCTAAAATACTCCTATCACTGGGAGTGTCTCTGTATGAAGAGCTGTACCAATTGGAAGTGGGCGATAGAATTCACTCTGTCTCCTGTTGGGAAGATAGTGAGGCAGTTGCACTGTGAAAGGGTGTCCATGAATAGTTAAATGCAGCTGCAGTTACTTTGAGTACTAAGTATTTGTGAAATCAAGGGCTCAATCTTGGAGTGTCCAGATCCATCCAGTTTGTTGATGGGACTTAAATATATTCACTACTCAGATAAACCTGTGTTATCCCTGTGCCTTCTTTCAGGCTCCATTCCTTCTGCTACTCTGAGCCTGAGATCCACGATCCCTCAAAGCCAGTTTTTTAAAGTATATCCAGGGAAATGATACTTTCCAGAGGTGATTTTCCAGTCAAATAAACTAGAGACATGAACATCCTAGATATTCCTATCCTGAAAATTCATAATGCATATATTATGGGGTTGAATTATATTCCCCCCCAAAAGATATATTGGAATCTTAATCCCCTGTAACTCAGAATGTGATTTTATTTGGAGATAAGGTCTTTATAGAGGTAATCAAGTTAAAATGAGGTCATTTGGGTGAGCGCTAACCCAATATGTCTGATGTCCTTACCAAAAGGGGAAATTTGGACACAGACATAAAGATGTACAGAGGGAAGGCCATGTGAAGAGACAGGGAGAAGATGGCTATCTAAAATCCAAGGAAAGAGACCTGTATTCTTCACTTACAGTCCTCAGAAGGAAGCAACTTGGCGATTCCTTGATCTTGATCTTCTAGCCTCCAGATCTGTGAGATAATAAATTTTTTTTGTTTAAGCTACTCAGTTTGTGATACTTTGTTATGGCAATCCTAACAAACTCATACAATGTATCAGCATGTGAAATGAAATACTCTAACTCTTACAGGTAAAAAAATTAAGGGGGCATCTCAGTAGGTCAGTCAGTTGAACGGGTAAGCATCCTACTTTTGATTTTGGCTCAGGTCTCACAATCTCGGGGTTGTGAGATTGAACCCCCTCATCAGCCTTCATGCTCTGAGGAATCTGCTTGAGATTCTTTCTCCGCCCCTACCCCCATTAAAATAAATTAAAAAAAAGAAAAACATTTACTAAGTTTGCTTAACCCCAGCAAAAACCATGAAATTTTATCTTAAACCAAGCATCTATGTATTGAACAGCTGTTGCTGCAGTAATGCTGTGTAACAAGCCATTTGTGTAAAAAGACAAGCATTTACCTCTCCCTCATGTATCTGCACGTTGGGACAACCTAGTTGGGCAGGACTGGACTTGGGACATTAGACTCTAGGATGAAACTTGGCTTCAAATATGTTCTACATGTGTCTACATTCTCCTTAGGACAGAAGCTATTCAGGAATTCATCTTATGGTGGATCACAGATGCCAAGAATCCAACCAAACCATACAGACATATTTAAAGCCTCTGCTTATATCAAGTCTACTAACATTATATTGCCTAAAGCGTGTTACACTGCCAAGCCCAAAGTCAGTGGGGTCAGGAGAATGTACCCTCTGCCAAGTCATGTGTATATATATTCTGTTATATATATTAACATATATATGTTATTATTATATATATATATATTGTTTAATATATATATTTTTAAATAGTCTTATTTGTTACCAACTATAAATGTTCCTAGGACTAAAGGAATAAAGGCCACACTTTGGGAAAGACTGCTTCAGGAGTAGCTCTGGAAGCAAGATATTAGTTTGAGACCTGTGAAGATAGATGAGCACTTTCAGCATGGTCAAGGGTTCCTTCAGTGGCTGGGCCTTATATAGTGTCCTAGTGATGACTGTTTAATGGCTCGACATCGGGCTTCTCCCATTCTGCCTCATGTAACTGCCAATGAAACCCAAGTGGGAGATTCTGGGAAAGGTTTTGTTTTCTTAATAAAAAGAGTAAATGTTACCAGCAATGCTCCTTTCCCCTTCTTCCTGTCTTGAGTGTTGATATGTTGCCTGGAGCTATGTCAGCTGTGTAGTAACCATGTAAGAGAGGGCATGCCAAGCACAGAAACTATGTCCTGCCATCTCTGAGCACTTCCAACAGCACCCATAGTGGCTAGCCTCCAAACCGCTAGTCATGTGAGAAAATAGCCACTAGTGGTTTAAGTCACTGTTGGTTGGGTGTTCCATTACTCGCAGCTCAATACTTTACTAAATGATAAAATATAAAATTATTATTAGTTTTTTACAATTTTTATTTATTTAGATAGTCACAGAGAGAGAGAGAGAGAGAGAGAGGCAGAGACATAGGCAGAGGGAGAAGCAGGCTCCATGCACCGGGAGCCCGACGTGGGATTCGATCCTGGGTCTCCAGGATCCCGCCCTGGGCCAAAGGCAGGCGCCAAACTGCTGTGCCACCCAGGGATCCCTTATTATTAGTTTTTAAAAGATTTTATTTATTTATTCATGAGAGGCACAGAGAGAGAGAGAGAGAGTGAGAGAGAGAGAGAGAGAGAGAGAGAGAGAGAGGGAGGCAGAGACACAGGCAGAGGGAGAAGCAGGCTCCAAGCAGGGAGCCCGACGTGGGACCCGATCCCGGGTCTCCAGGATTACACCCCGGGCCAAAGGTGGCGCTAAACCGCTGAGCCACTGGGGCTGCCCCAAATAGAAAATTATTAATTGATAACTATTATTCATAATAATTATCAGTCATGATAACCAAAAAAATCGGTGCATTTCAATGAGGTGAAATGAGATCTTAAAGGACTTTACATGTTAGAATGAAGAAACCTACTTACTAGTTGTATTGGGCAACACTCCAAAGTAGTGACACAAAAGCTGTGTAAGTGAAAAAGGACTATTTATTAATTCCTGTAATGAAATTGTAAAAAGGCTGAAATGTGGAGCTTGGGATTGTCTAGATCCAGTGCCTCTCTCCATTGTTTCATCTCTGGTTCTTGGTATCTGTCTCTATCTATCATATAAGCCTTATTTTTGTCTTTCATGTGGTGAGTGGTCTTGGCTACCAGTATCCTAGGGTCATAACTGAAGCGTGTCTTCACTTCCCATTTGGAAAATTTATAGAAGCACTTTGGTCTTGCCTTGGTGATATCCTCCCTCCAGGACTTGGTGAGTATGTATGGCTGGGGCAAGGGGAAGGTATGTGAGAAGGGGTTACTGTGACTGGTGACACCTTTAGACTGCAGGCATTGGGAGATGAGCAGTTCTTTATAGGAATTGAGATGAAGGGCAAAGGGATGCTGTAGGACAAAAACAGATATTCATTGCACTGACTTGAGCTGTCCTTAGTCACCCTCTTTCTTCAAATATCTTAAGGGTTTATAAGTCATATCAAGAGCTTGGGTGGCTCATTTGGTTAAGTGTCTGACTCTTGATTTCTGCTCTGGTCATGACCTTCAGGTCATGTGATCAAGTCCTGTGTTGGGCTCCTAACTCAGTGGGGAGTGTGTTTGAGATTCTCTTCCTCCCTCTTCCCCTGTGACTCCCCTACCATTTTATCTCTTTCTCTCAAGTAGATAAATAAATCTTAAAAAAAGAGAGACTTGAGAAATTAAGGCAATCAAATGTCATATAGGTTTTCTTCATCTTAAACTCTGATTCAAAGTATGAGTGTTTATGTATGCTTTCTCCAATGTTACATAGGCATACAGATTTAGAGCTGGATAATATAAGCCAGTTTAGCACCAAAGCATAACTTGAATTTTAGAAGGACATGTCCTGAATTTTAGAATGACAACAACAACAAAAAAGCCTACTTCCTCATCTTGAAATAGTCTTCCTCAGCTCTTCAGAGAACTGTTGCTTTTGTCTACCTTTCCAGAAAGGTGGAAAAACTTTGGTCCAGACTTAGGTGATGACCTACTTAGACTGAAACCACAATTTTCAATGGCTTTCATGGGTAGGTGAAAACTTCCTTTGGTTCTGAAGATAGATGAGATGGCACGGAGCCAACAGTTGATTTCTTTGTTTGCTAGAATGTAGGAGAATGATTTGAAGTGAACTACACACATCTTTGTCACAGATGTCAGCTGGTTTTTGCCTCAGTAATCTCTTGCAGTCAGCCCTAGGATCAGCCATGTGTGCTGCATTAGTAGCCTTACAGATTTTTATTCCCAGGTTTTATTTTATGAAAGACTTGGCTAATCGGGGGAGGAATATAAACATTCCTGTATGCGGGACTTTAGGAGAGCTAAATGACTTCCATCTTCCATTTTCTTTCTGGTTCGTTATTTTGGTGATGGGATAGCAACAGCACATAAGCAACTAAAGAAAACATTTTGGAATATTTCAGTGGATAGATTATTTTAGTCTTACTTGTGCCAAAGTTCTTTTTGAAACCAAACTCTAAGGGGGGAAGGTAGAGGGAGTGGTCACCCCCAAAACATTCACTGCCTAATAAAATTCCCTATAGACAACATCCTCAGAGGATTTTAAGAAGCAAGTCTATGTTGACAGGAGAAAAGTAACAGAGTGATTTTTATCGCCAAAGCAGATGGGGTGGGTTCTGAACCTAGCCTCCTCTGGCCAGAGTGCAATTTCAGTTTCTATAATTAGTTGCAGGTGGAGTTCTTGTGTTGTTGTTTTGGAGTCCACCGACATCTGTGTGCAAATTCCCACCTCCCCCAGTTGGCATTTGGACTCAATAAGTCGTTTTGGCTTTGCAGGAATATAGAAAATTGTAAATCTATTTCACACACACACACACACACACACACACACAGCTGCTCTAAAGGTCAGGTTCTGAAAGCTGTGGAAAGCATTTTCAAAAGTTTGGGAAGTAGGTTTTAGGCAGAGTGTAGGCATGTAGCCAAAAGTTAGGGCAGCTTGACAAACGGAATTCTGGCACGTGCAATTTCTTCTCTGTTTCTCTGTAAAGCCAGCATTTGATTATACTTTGGAAGTGATATGCAGCCATTTTGTTTTTCAGTGAGAACATTCCGGAGAGAAAAACTATAACTACTTCCTGTCTTATAAACCCATGGCGGGGCTTGTACTGTCCGGTTTGGCTTTATATAGGATCAAGTTAACTTGTTCTCAAGTGAGGGCAATTTCCCTTCCAAGGGACATTTGGCAATGTCTGGAGACATTTTGGTTGTCACTACTGGAAGGGGTAACATCCAGTGGGTAGAGGCCAGGGATGTTGCTAAACAGCCCAAAGGGCATAGAACTGTGCCCTACATTATCTGGCTAAGAATGTCAATATCTACAACGATGAAAAATCTTGAGTTAATTGGAAGATTACTGTATCTTCATTTTTCTTAATACTTTGCCTACACTCAATTCTTTTACTTTGTGATGATCAAAATGTATGTATTTATGCAAAAAATATTCATATAAAAGGTAAAACCTAATTCAACGTTGTGTGGGAAAGAATTAGTTGTGAATGATGTCTTTTTTTTTTTTTTAATAACCTGGACGAGTAACCGTGAATCTTCAAATACCTTCTTTTAGAGGTAGACATTTGATAAATAGAGATTAATCTTTTAAGGAAATAGACAACCTGGGCAGCCCAGGTGGCTCAGAAGTTTAGCTCCGCTCTTAGCCCAGGGCGTGATCCTGGAGACCCGGGATGGACCTGCATGGACCCTGCTTCTCCCTCTGCTTATGTCTTTGCCTCTCTCTCTCTCTGTGTCTCTCATGAGTAAATAAATAAAATCTTTTAAAAAAAAGAAATAGACAACCCTTTAAGGAAATGAAACTTTTTTTTTTTTTTTTTTTGAGAGAGAGAGAGAGAGAGGAGGAGGAGCAGGAGAAGAGAGAGAATCTTAAGCCGACTCTATGCCTAACATGGAGCCTGCAATAAGGCTTGATCTCACAACTCTGAGATCATGACTTGAGCTGAAATCAAGAGTCAGACACTTTAATTGGCTGAGCCACCCAGGCATCCTGGAACCTATTTTTTTAAACCCTAATTTTTTCATACCTTTGCTGGCTTTTTATGGTGTTTTTTTGACTATGTCTGACATTGATCTTGAAAAGGAAAGGGAGAGATAATAACCATTTTTGAACTCCTGTTGTATAAGGGACTAATAGTTGCTTTCCGTGTGTGAGCTCAACAGCTCTGCAAAACATGTGGCATCCCCATTTTATAGATGAGAAACAGGACACAGGGTGATTAAATGGCCTGCCAGAGAGTAAGGAGAGCTCACCATTAGGTAGAGCTGGAATTTGAATTTGAGGTATGCTTAGCTTCAAAAGTGTGTTCTTTCTGTTGTCTGAAAGGGAAAAACAACAGATTTGCTTGAAAACCAGGGAATTTGGTGTGGAAATGGAAGCCCTAATATACAGCGGAAGTAGGAATGTGTTGCTTGACAGTATCTTAAGGATTCTGTCAAGAAATTATACAGATGGGCAGCTCAGGTGGCTCAGCAGTTTAGTGCCGGCTTCAGCTCAGGGCGTGATCCTGGAGACTGAGGATCGAGTCCCATGTCAGGCTCCTTGCACGGAGCCTGCTTTTCCCTCTGCCTGTGTCTCTGCCTCTCTCTCTCTCTGTTCCCTCATGAATAAATAATAAATAAAATCTTTAAAAAAAAGTTATACAGGAAGGAGCATCTGGGTGGCTCAGTCGGTTAAGCGTCTGCCTTCAACTTGGGTCATGATCCCACGGTCCTGGAATCGAGCCCCACATTGGGCTCCCTGCTTAGTGGGGAGCCTGCTTCTCCCTCTCCCTCTCCCTGCCACTCCCCCTGCTTGTGCTCTCTCTCTCTCTCTGTCAAATGCATAAATAAAATCTTTTTTAAAAAAAAGTTATACAGGAAGGACAGAAAGCCAGAGCAAGGAAAGTAGCATGTTGTCAAGAGCAACAGAGGAGAGAGGGCAAGCAGGAAGGAGCAAATGCATTCTTGTCAAATACATGAGCAGAGGAGAAATCCAGAGGAAAACTCCTATCTTGGAAACCTACCCAGAAGGATGGGAGGAAGCAACTTCAAGGACTGGATGGAAAGTTAAAACTGCAGGTGGCAGAAGAATGAGAATTTCTCACAATGCTCATTAAAGGTCTGGCAGATCCATTCAGGTGGTTATGACTTTGGCAAATTCATTGGATCCATAAGAGCAGAGCTTCAGAAATGGGGAAGTTCTTTATTACGCATTATTGTACTCCAGTGAGGATGGTCTCACTAATCCAGTTAGAATTCTTCCTAAACTTGCCTCTTTCTACAGGAAATTCAAGGTACATGGACAGCTTCTTGGCCCAGGAGTCATCTCAACTGGAATTCTTAGCATCCTTTTCAGGTGGTTTCTGACCTCACTGGAGTGACCACACCTATTCAAGATTTGGTTTTGGGTTGTTCCAAATCTTGCGTCTCAAAGTCAGAGCTTCCCCTCTTGAGAGTCCCAGCATTCCTGGTTTCTACCTCCCAGCAATTTCCTCCTATGAAACATTTTCTTTGTCCTCTTTGAGAATCCAGCTCATTTTTTACTAATTGATTCAATCACCGTTTATTTAAGGGGGAATGTAGTTGCAAGTAGGAGAAACCCATTCAAACGTGTTGAAGGGAAAAAGAAAGAGACTTACTAGGAATATACAAGAATTCTTTTCAGACCCTAAGTGTAGGTAGGGCAGCTAAGTGTCCTGGGGGATTGGGATCAAGTTAGTTGGAAAATAGTCAGGAATAAAAGGACACAGTCAGTTGCTCACTATTTTTCTCTCATGTCTCTTACTTTCTCTCTTTATATCTGTTTTTATATGCTGCTTGTGAAAAAGTGGCCATTCAAGAAATGCATCTATTCCATTCAAGTGCTTAATAGAGTTGACTAGAGTTGCTTGGTTTCAATTTCAAAATCAGAGAACCGAAAGTCTGATTGGTCTAGCTTGAATTCCAGAGTTTTACTAGGTCCAATCAGCTGTGGCCAAGAGAGTCATGAGAACCACAGTCTCTCAGCAGAGCTATAAAAAGACTCTCTGAGTAAGGTGCATGATGGGTAGATTCTCTAAGGAAGGAACATGAGGGTAATAAGGTGGGAAGGAGAAAAGGACAGCCCTTGCTGGGAAATAAGTTTGTGCAACACATAAATGGGAGCTTGCCTGATTTCAGTTTTTAAGAAGATCACAACCAAAAGAAAGTTAACTACTATCACTTCTGTAGACAGCTCTTTTAACAGCAATGTCAGTAGTCTTTTGGGATCTCCTGACCTTCACACCCACATTGTCAATCTCTACCTCTGATTATGCCCACTGGAGAAATTCCAGATATGGTATTAACTGACACCAGGATCAGTTCATGCTGTCTTATTTTAGTGGACCTATGTGTTCTCTTTATACAATGTCAGATCGCATCCTCTGTGGAACTTTAAAAAATTCTCCACTTTTCGTAAACTCTTTTAGTCTTTCTGGAGAATTAGGTCTCCAAAGTGGATGAGACTATGATGCCAGTTACAAACTTTTAGAACTAGGCCTGTTATAATCTGGCATCTTCTATTTTAAGTTACAACAGTTAACTTGAGTTCTAAAAAGTATTGTTTCCTGAGCATATATTATCTAAAAAGGAATTGAAAAAAATTAAAATTCACTGATTTGTCCCTTGGATGAGCTTTCTGAAATATCCATGTAAAATAACATAAAAGTTCTCAAGGAATCTTGGAACTATAGAAATAAGTAAATATATGAGATGGAAAGTTGGACAGTACACATGATGACCAAATTTAGAAATTGCTCAAATTTAGAAATGTGGCAAATAATAAAGTTTGCTTTCTCAAAATTTTTAAACTTCTGTTTGTGGTTTTTAACTTTGGGGAGCCAAGTACTCTTAGAGGCTAATAAAAACATTTACATCTTTAGAAGAATGTACATAACCTGAATTGTGCACAGCATTTCACTTCCTTATTCCCACTCTGAACCCCGAGGGCATCTGAGGATATTTAGGTAAAACCTCTAACTAGGTATTGCCATTTAATTTTACATATTGCACATTTATTGGGAATAAATAGTTCTTGGTAGTTAATAAAATGAATGAGCTCTTGGTAATGTGAGACATATCTTCAGCTCACAGCTCTTCAATTTTTGCTGAGAAGCTGGGGACATGTGCCAGGATTTTAAAGATAGTTAAAGGGTGTGTATATTGGGAGGGTGAAAACTGGTAGATGGACAGTACCACATTCACTAAACATATTCAAGTACAATATCCTAGAGGTGGATTTTAAAATCCTAGATTTAAAATCTAGGATTTTAGTCCACATTCAGGAATAAGTTATCCCAGGAGAGTTTGCATGGTATTGGATGTCACTCTGAAATATATGTTTAAATATTTTCATTAAGGACTTTTGGTTCATTACGTTTGTTTTGGGGTAACTTGACAGTTTACTCTACCTTGGAACTTTACTTGAGCATGAAATTTGGGCTAGGAAAGGAAGCTTCTTGTTCAATTCTCTTTGTGAGAAGTGCCCTTGCTTGATGTGAGTTTTCTCTCTCTTCTGTAGAAGCCTAGCCAGAGTCCAGGAGAGTGGGCACAGCATCCTTCCAACACCCAGATAGTGTAGGGCTTCTGAAAGAGGTTGGGGAGGGGGAGTTGGAGAAAGTCTGGGCCACTGTCTTTCTCAGGCAAGCATGTGAGTCCATGAATCACTTTTCCATCTAGCACACCCACCTGACTACAATATGTTCTCTTGATAAGAATAAAAATGATCAGTATAGCTTGTAAAGCACTTCCTACGTATACCCTAAATGAAATAATGATATTTCAGACACTGTGCTGATGGGCTCACATATGGTATCTCATTTAATTTTCATGATCATTCTGTGAAGTAGGTACTGCTAATAATGTCACCATTTCAGTTGTGAGTAAGGCAAGGCTAGAAGAGAGATCACTTTGTCCAAGGTTACAGTTAGCAAGTGGCAGAGCTGGAGTTGAGCCCAGGCAGACTTAACTCCAAAGTTGGTCTCCAGTCAGCCCTGATTGTAGTATGGAGTGGCCAGCTAGCCGTGTGTACACAGGTGATCTTAGGACAGGTGTGAACTCTGCATTACACAATTTGGAAGCCCAAGCCACTGGGCTTTATAATGAGAAAGTCAGTGCCTTTCCAAATCTCATCTAGTACTTTTGATGAACTTTAGTGAGAAAGTCTCAACTTGGTATCAGTCTTGACCACCTTTTTAATGCCTATTAGGTGTTTCTTGCCCTCACTGTAGGATGTGGAGTGACATTCCTAAATGATGCTTATATTTTTGCTCTTTGTATTTGATATGTTGTTTAGTTTCTGTGAGCAGACTGGTAATGTGGCCTTAGTTGGGCCTGCCTTCTTGGGTCTTGCTTGACTATCTTTGACAGTTTGAGAGCACCAGCTTTGGAGGTGGATTTCTTGGGTTCCATTTCCAGGTGTGGGACTTCAGGCAACTTTATCTTTCTGAAATTGTTTCCCCACTTATAAAGTAAGTGTAATAACATACTTGCTTTAGGGGTAAATTTACTGTGGGAGTAAATTTAACAGGATTTAAATTTAATTGGATTAAATGAAGGAGTTCATGTAAAAATATTTAGCATCATGCCAACATAAGTATCCAATAATATCCAATAGTATCCAATAAATATCCAAATAATAGATAATGATGATAATCATGAGGGAAACCAATCTGAGGGCAAAGGCATCACATGGGGAAGTAGAGTTCTAAAAGAAAGGCAGAGAAATGGAATCAGAGCCATACTTGAAGATTGCCCCATCTCTGATCTTCCTGCAATTTGTATAAGCCAGTTTGAATTCAGACTTTGTTACTAATAGCCCAATGCATCTTGACTGATAGAGCTATCAATATTCAGGGCTCTCTGTTTAGAAGCTTTATGGTTACAAAAATGAGTAGGTCCCAGTCCTGCCATGAGAACCTAGTGTAGCAGAGAAAACTCTGGACTCATAAAAACCTGTAAAAAAGACCCATAAAAAAAGAGAAGAAATTTGTCCCTGCCATTAAAAGATATAATTAAATTGATTTAGGAGCCCAGAGAAGGAAGAGATGAAGGAAGACTTTACACATAGGGAAGGTGGCATTAGATATAGTCTCTGAGGATGGACAACTATTCAGAATGGTAGGTAGGAGCAGGGGTTAGTGATAGGGAATCCCAAGTTCTCAATGGAGGGAATGGCCAAGAGAAACTAGATTACTAGAGATCGATTTCACAAAGCCTAGATATGGAGGTAGGGCAAAAATAGTGGCCTAATACTGAGAGGAGCACTTGATGGGATGAGCACTGGGTGTTATGCTATATGTTGGCAAATCGAACTCCAATAAAAAAAATACCAAAATACCAAAAAAAAAAAAAAAAAAAAAAAAAGAAGTGGCGTAAGTATTGTGGATTTATTTATTTATTTATTTTAATATTTATTTATTTATGATAGTCACAGAGAGAGAGAGAGAGAGAGGCAGAGACATAGGCAGAGGGAGAAGCAGGCTCCATGCACCGGGAGCCTGATGTGGGATTCGATCCCGGGTCTCCAGGATCGCACCCTGGGCCAAAGGCAAGTGCCAAACCACTGCGCCACCCAGGGATCCCCAGTATTGTATTTCTATCTGAAGAAGAGGAAGAGAAGTTGGCCCTTGGAAATCACCTTTTAAAAATTTTTCTGAATTAACAGATGTTACTCTGGTGCATAATGTATATAGAAGCATAAGTTAGGACAAACTTTATTTTGCTTCTAAGATTTTTCCTATATGTTCCTGGCTCTGAACTCCTGGGACTGCCATGGTATAGCAGAAAGATAACTTTAAGATCTTCTCTGTTGGGGATCCCTGGGTGGCTCAGCAGTTTAGGGCCTGCCTTCGGCCCAGGGCGTGATCCTGGAGTCCCAGGATCTAGTCCCGTGTCAGGCTTCTGCATGGAGCCTGCTTCTCCCTCTGCCTGTGTCTCTGCCTCTCTTTCTCTCTCTCTCTCTCTCTCTCATGAATAAATAAATAAAATCTTAAAAAAAAATATCTTCTCTGTCAATATGCTAAAGGTCAAAAGGGAAAGTTTCTTATGATCCCAGCAGAAACTGTGGGTCTTTTGAGTTGAGAACAGCTTAATTTTCATTGGCTTAATTCTTTGACATCCCTTTTCTATTATTTGTGTGTGTGTGTATCTGTGTTTGCGTGCGTGTGTGTGTGTGTGAGATAGAGAGAGAGAGAGAGAGAGAAATGCCATCTTCAAAATGTCATCATTGGATGTGTAAGTATTGTTATAGGCTAAGAAGATACCATATCACAATTTTGGGAATAGTTGTTGTTGTTGTCCTGTTCTTAGGAGTGGCTAGGAGAGTTTTCTTGACCGAGGTATTGACCCCTTTAGTTGAATCCAAGCCAGTTCATGCTGTTTTGCAGATGGCTGCTCTGGAAAAATTTGGGCTTTAGCCAGACTTTTCTCATGCTTTAAAAAAAAAGGAGAATCACATTGCATTTTTCTGGTAGGCTGAATTGAAATATTTTCTGCAGCATGAGATGGGAAACTAAATTTTTGTATCACTATAGGGAGTAATAGAGAAAAAAAAATGAGGATGACTCCAATAAAAGCTGTTATCTGAACCCTCAGGAAAGGCAAACTCTCAAGTTGCCCAAAAAAGGTCACATGGCTTCCAAGTCTAGAAAGCTCCACACATTAATCCAACCAGTTAGAAACCTGAGGACTCATAGGAGGTGTTTACATGATTGATTTTTGTGAACTTTGGCCTGTTTTGCTAATCTTTGTCTACTGAATCCAACTGCTGCATAATCTCTGGCCAGCTAAAACTCTTACAATGACACTTTAACAGTTTGTACCAAAGGAATGGTCTTTCAAAATTCTCTAACCCAAATCTCTCCATTGGCCTTATGTATGTTTACCCATTTTCCACTAGAGGGGTCACTGCTGTCCTTCCAAGAGGGTCAAGCAAGATGATGATTGGCTGAAATGGATCAAGTTAACAAATACAGAACTTCTATCATGTGCTGGGCTAGATGCTGAGTGTATAGTAATAGATAAGAATTCCTGCCTGCATGAAGCTTCCTTTCTAATGGGGGAAACAAAAGGAGTCAAGTTTTGCGCTTGAGTCACTGGGAAAGGCTGAGTCTGAACAGGCTTAGTGTGTGGCGAGATCAGGAGTTTGGTTCTTTGATCATGTTTTGTTGCAAAGCCTCATTCATCCAAGTGGTGAACTATGTAGAGATGTGGGTTTGGTGGAATTGGCTGTCTTGTGGCCTTGCTGGAACATTATGGAGGTGGTGAGAGTAGATATTGGGCTGCAGTGGGTTACAAGTGATAATGTTGATTTTTATATTCTTTTTGCAAGTAGCTTGGCTTTGAAAAGTGGTAACTGGAGGAGATGTAGAGTTTGGGGAATCTCCTCCTACTAAAATGTGACACAGTTGACCACACATTCTTACCATGCAGAGAATGGGCCAGGTGAGAAAGGGTTATTGGTGAAACAAAGTCTGAAAGGAGAGAGAGAAGACAAGATCAGCTGTGGGTGGGTGGTGAGGTTTCCTTAAACTAAGGGAGGAGGTGGTCAGGAAAGGTCCAGATAAAGAAACAGTAGGTGTGGAGTAAAAAAGGATGAAACCTAAGGAGATTGCTTGGTTTAATGAAAAGAGAAATCTCCAGAATAGGAATTAACTTAGATTTCACTTTGATGCCAAACAGGATGTGATGTTGGCCAAACTACCTCCTCTCCCTGAGTCCCAGTTTTCCCTGTTGCATCACTAAACTGAATAAAATGGTCTCAAACACTCATGTTGGCTAAAACGTGACACAGATCTAAACTAAATTTTCAGGGAAATTAAGAGTGCCCTAGTGGCAAAAGAGTCATGTGTGCAATTTGATGGGGACATGTGGTTAGGATGAGGCAGGTGTGGTTGAAATAGGCAAAGGAAGGGGCTTCTGGGTGGCTCAGTCGGTTAAGTGTCCAACTCTTGGTTTCAGCTCAGGTTATGATCTCAGTGTTGTGGATTGAGCCTCAGGTCAGGCTCCATGCTCATGCGGAGTCTGCTTGAGATTCTTTCTCTTCCTCTGTGTCTCTGCCTCTCTCTCTTGTGCTCTCTCTCAATAAACAGGTGAATCTTGGGAAAAAAAAAAAAGAAATAGGCAAAGGCAGATGTGTTGGTGGTCAATATGATGTGTTGGTGGTTTTATTCAGGTGCTGCTGATGGGGCAATTTGCTTGCTGTGGGATGACACAGCAAGCCCAGTACTCTGCTTGGTGGAGACAGGAGCCACCAGCATGTCCCAGGAGACATTTTACAAGTAAAGGCTAATTTTACTTTTGCTGTTGATGGCATTTCTCAGCTATACTAATTACCACCCTACCATCCTGATAGAAATGCTGCAGAAATATACCCTGTGCTCCCAAGAGTACAGAGGAGTAAAGAGGTTGTTCTTAAATAATCCAAGAAGAGGTTTTACCTGTGGATTAAAGCTACAGTGCTTTCTTTGTCATGGTTTTCTTAGTGGAAGGTGCTCTGGCTTAAATGGAACTTTGCCTTTTAGATTTCAGACTATGTGACCTGTTCCCTCTTCAACATCAATTTTGAATAAAATTATTGTAGGAAGAAAAATGATAGTTATGGATTAAATGTTGTACCTCAGTTTTTAAAAAAGGTATGTTGTAAACTTGGGAATGTTTTGTTTTCTTCTTTAGTTCCTTAATAAATATCTGTATATATCCATTGATCCATCTACTTATTAAAATAATATCTCTGAATATAGCAATTGTTTAGTAAATAGCTGTTGAGTAAAATGCTCAAGTATATACAGAGCCAAGACCTCATAGACTTTGTGAAGTCAGGAGACCTGGATCTGATTCTCACTCTGCCTTAATTTGGCCGTGTGACCTTGGGAATTACTTGCCAGCATTGTAAAACTTGGAGATTTCATGTAAAAACTTGGATTTCTGAATTTTTTCAACACTGGGCAGGTCTGGTAGCCCTGAACCCAGTGAGCTGGAGCTAAACAATTGTTGCTTGCCATTAGCTGGGACATTGTCTCTCCAGGTTGCTCTAGTCCAAACCTTTGTTGACAGGTATAGATTCTTAGTTTGAAGGTGAAACATAAAACATTTTCAAATTCAAGATGTTAATAAGATATGAGCATCTTTGAGTCTCAGAGACTTGGATGAAAATCTTGACCCTTTTGTGAAGGGAGTGTCTTAGTTCTCCTGGCCTATAGGAGTTTATCAGCTACCCACCTAGGTTTGGAAATGGGAAAGGACTGCCTTTTGATATTTGGGGAAGGAGAAATGGGTAAGATGTATCAGGCCTTGGTTAATTATTGAAAGTCAAAGACAATTGACATGATTATGGGTAATGGTGAAAGTCTGGTGCCTGGCCTGGAGTAAAAGGGATCATGTTTCTCAAATGAATGGAACAAAAAGGAAGAGAGAAGTATTAAAAATTCACCATAGATTAAGGTCTCACCCTTTATGCTAAGAAGGCAGATGCTGAGGTCCTTTTAGAGAATTTGCTTTGCAGGAGAGGAGCTGCCTTTGTTTGCTTTTCTGATGACTTAGATTTCTACAGCTGCTCATGGTTCTTGAACTTCCTGGAAAAAGTACAGGCAGATAGGATTGTGATGAAATCAGCATCCCAGCCCTATGTTTCCTAAGGACACTGTTGATTCCAATAGTATTTATCTTAATTCCAGCAGCTGGCTTGGATTTTATATTGGGATAGATATGACAAGGGGAGTAGTGTGTATTTGTATGTGTGTGTTTGTGTGTATGTGTGTGTGTGTATTTAGGTCCAGTGCTATATTTAGAGCAGGATAACCATTACAAAAAATTGATGGTTATTTGATTTGGGGGAGAAATGGCTTTAATTTCCCCAAGTGCTTCATTTTCTTGGTATTTTTCAAGTGTGCATTGTCATTCAGATGACTAATAGGAAGTTGAGTACATTGGAGGACACTTTATAATGAGCCTTATTCTTTGAAAAAATTGAGCTTATTATACACATTTTCCATCAGAAGGTAATATGAGGTTGTAGGAGTTTGGGTGGGGTTTTGGTGTCTGAATGCTACTGTTCTTTCTGCCCTTATCCAGGGTCTGACCAAAAGGGATATATACCTAAAGACCAGCAGTCAAAAGAGAAACATAGTATAGCTTTATTAAGCCCTGAGGATGGGCTCAGTCTCCCTCCATGCAGGGATTTTTTGACAGATGAGAGAGCCTGCTGTTCCATCCCCATCAGACCTCCAGATGGCCATGCCTGCTGCATGTTGATTCTATGTAGCCACCATACTCAAGGGGAAATCAAGTTAGCAAGAGGAGGAGGTTCTGCTGAGCTTACCACATGGATACCCAGAAGTGAAAGGGTATAGGAAGGTGGGCAGGGTCCTGTCCTTCCAGGCAGGTAAAGGCCCTGCCTGCTTTACTGGTCCCCATACCTGGAAAGTTGGGTGGACACAGAACTGCCTAAGAAAGCAGTGTTTTCAGGAGTGGTCATTGTGGGAGAGCAGGAAGCAGATGGCAGGCATGGGGCTGCTTGCTTTTGCTCTTTTGGGGCTGCATGAGCAGGAAAGAGGATGTGGGGCATGGCTGTGTTCTTTTTGCTACCACACACAGGTTCCAGTCAATGTCCTGGTCACTGGTCAATCATATTGGCACTTCTTTTTGGGAGTGGGGCCAGTGAAGACAATCAAAGAGGTATAAGTGAAAGATGATGGACATTACCTTTTGATGTCCAACACCTACATAAGAAATTAGGAAATAAGGTTTGTCACAAATTTCTTTTTTTGTTTTTTTAAATATTTTATTTATTTATTCATGAGAGACAGAGAGAGAGAGGCAGAGACACAGGCAGAGGGAGAAGCAGGCCCCATGCAGGGAGCTTGATGTGAGACTAGGCCGAAGGCAGGTGCTAAACCACTGAGCCACCCAGGGATCCCCACAAATTTCTATACATAAAGATAAATGTTGCTAATGTGTCTATCAGGTTTCTTTTTTCTAGGTACTCCCATATTCTTGAGTTTATAATTTGTCTTTTATCAATAGCTTAATACACATTGGAATAAAATAATAGTAATAGCTAACATTTATTGAGAGCCACTGCATACCAGTCATATATACTGACTCACTTGTTCCCCAAAATAACACAGTGAGGTAGTTGTCATTTCTGTTCTCATTTTGGAACTGAGAAAACGGAGGTACACAGCTAGCAAATGGCAGAACAAAGACACCAACATAGGTAGTCAGGTTCTAAAGTGCATATATAATTCTGTCTCTCAAAGAGGTGGGTTAAGAAGAGGTAGCGGGCCCAGGAATTAGGAGATCAGCATGTAGCCTAGAGCCTGACTTGGCTCTGCCACAAGCCTGTTGTGTGTGATTGATAGCATGCTAATGAATTCCTCATTCTGAACCTCAGTTTTCCAGATCTGTAAAGTGAGGATGTGATTTCTGTTAGTGTTTTTAGGCCTAAGACTCACTGTATTATCTTCCTGGGGCTGCTATGATAAATCACCACTAACTTGAAATTGAAATTTCACAGCAGAAATTTATTCTTTCACAGCCGTGGGAGCCAGAAGTCCGAAATCAAGGTGTATGAATGCAGGGTTGGTTCCTCTGGAGGCTCAGAGGGAGAATATATTCCATGCCTTTCTCTTAGCTTCTGTCGGCTGCCAGGAACTCTTGGCATTCTTTGGCTTGTACACACATCACTCCAATCTTTCCTTCTGACTTCATATTACCTTCTCCCCTGTGTCTCTGTGTCTCAAATCTGCCTGTCTTTCTCTTATGAGGACACTTGTCTTTGGATTTAGGGCTTGTCCTAAATCTGGGAAGATCTCATCTCAAGATCTGTAACTTTATACTTACAGAGACTCTTTTTCCAAATAAGGTCACATTCATAGATTCGGGGGAGTAAGGACTTAGATATATCTGTTTTGAGGCCACTATTCAACCCACTTCACTCACGATTCAGCTTTTTATCTGCTACAAAATGCCAATGACAAAAAATATTGGAAAAGAAAGGATTAAAGCTAGGTAATGGCTAAAGCTTCCTGGGCAGATTGATGCAGTGGGTAAGAACATAGTATATGGAGTCAAGACCCCTGGTTTCAAGCAATGGCTCTGCTACAATCAGCCCTGTGACCTTGAACAAGTCACTGAATGCCCCTGGGCCTCAGTTTTCTACTCTCTAAAATGGACCTAGTAATAGAAACATTATAGGATTATTAAGTGAGTGATCATAAAGTGCTTAGAACAAATGTTATGTTAGTGTTAGCTGTTATTATGATTATTGTTTCTGTTGTTACTTCCATTTAGAAGTTAAGTTTATGCCCATGATTTTAATAGAGAAATAAATTTTGCAGGGATACATTTAAAATATGGCAAGGAACAACCCACAAGTATGCTATTTTTCCACCATATTTTAAATTAGGGTGTCCAAATGTGTCTGAAATGTGAGGTTTATACTTTCCAGCGTGCTGAAACAATTTTTGGCTTAATCTTTTTAGACATCAAATAAGCTGAAAACAGAGTATGGCTGTGCTCACGTTGGAAGAGGCGGGCAAGCAGATGGAAGGTGGCTGAGGGAGCATTTTGATGTGCTCATGGAAGAGGCGTTAATATTTCAACATCTTTCTTGTTATTTACAGATAATTTTTATGAGAGATTTTCAGAGATGCTCAGTTTTTTCCCTTTTCTCTGAATGGCACAGAGTTGTCACAAATCAATCTGTTAATAAGAAACTGAAGAACTTAGCAGTCTCCTGTGTGGAGACTGATTGAAGTTTAGTTTTCTGGAACCTGATTTTATTTTCTGTGATAATTCATCACCTTGCAAAATTCACCCAATAGCCTAGAGTCAGCAAGAGTGATTACTGGCCTAAGCTTTGTTTTAGAAATAGAGGAGCTAATTGCTTTGTATTAATATTATATTCCTATTCTACTTTAGGCAAGGAGATAGACAGAGGTGAACAGGAGAGTCCATAAACTCTTCAAAGGCAGATTTGTAGTGGAGGACAGATCTCCAAGTAAACCATGACAACATAGTATATGATAGGTGCTTTGATTGAGGTGTTCTAATTGCTTGAAGTAGTTAAGCGCAAGTCTTCCAGAGGTAGATATACCTGCGTTTAAACTTTACCTCTAAAATAAAAATCAGCCACTTGGTCTCCCTCTGAGTTTCCATTTTCACATCTGTAAGCTGGGGTTATTTTACTATTTTCCCAATAGTGAGGTTTAAATGAAATAATATACACAGAGTGGTTAGCATGAAGCTTGGTCCACAGTGTCTAGTAAATGTTAGTCAATATTACCATAGGAATAAAGGTGTCATGGGAAAGCTGTCTATGGAGTCATTTTGTTAATTTATTCATATGGCTTGATATTTATGTATCACATTATATGATACATTTAATTCAAGCATGCTTTATTACCTGTCTTTAAATCTTTCACCAAAGTTCATTTACTAAATTTATACTCTATATCATATGGACATACATTACAATCAGTTTGCTCTATATATTATATCCTGAAATTTGACATTTTGAATACAGCTTTGTACATAAATTTTTAAAAAAGCCATCACTCTAATTACAGGCACTGATAGATACTAAGACACTTGACAAGGATATTCTTTTCCATCTATAGGGAATGGGCCTCACTCAGACTAGCTCGAGTAAATGAGGCTCTGTTTTAAGAAAAGAAGAATCAGTTAATCATAGTGGTGGTTAATAGTACAGCCTTTTGGAGCTCCAGGTCTGCCCACTACAGCTTTATGACTTTGGGTGAGTAACTCAACTCCTAGGAGATGCCTCTTTAGGTATAAACACAGGGATAAGTGATTCTTGTTTCAGTACGTGTTAGCCAAGACTATGTGAGATAGCATGGAAAACCCCTAACGCAAAGCACAAAGTGTTTTATAGTATTACTCAAATGGTATTAAGAGGGCTAGATTCTTCCAGAAATATGATGATAAGAACCAAGGTTTAGCTGAAGCTCGGAGTTGAGACTACATAAGGGTTTTAAATATTCACTCGAATTCTGTTATTAACATGTCTTCTCCACGGTCACTTTTCCCTCCTGGTACATGTTTCTCCTCACCTCTATTTTTTTTTTTTTTTTTAAGATTTTATTTATTTATTCATGAGAGACACAGAGAGGGAGGGAGAGAGAGAGAGAGAGAGAGAGAGACAGAGAGAGAGAGAGACAGAGAGAAGCAGGCTCCTTGCAAGCAGCCCAACGCGGGGCTCGATTTTGGGACTCCAGGATCACGCCCTGGGTGGAAGGCAGGGGCTAAACCGCTGAGCCAGCCAGGGATTCCCCCAAACTGGTTGGTTCTTTCCACCGCCCTTGGGGTTAAGTTCTGGGAGGAATCTGATTGGCTCCTCTAAATGCCGCGCTCCCTGAGTGAGCCCGAGGCTGGCACCACGGATTGGATGAGCTGGGGTCACGTGCCAGCCTCTGGACCAATGAGCGGAAGCAGGTGGGTCCTGGCGGCAAAGCCTGCAGGCTGCGCGCGCCTCCTCTCGGCTCACAGAGACCCTGACAGAGACCCTGACAGAGACCGGAACGCTGCGGAGGTAGGTGAAGTCTTTGGTAAGAGATTTTGGTGACTGGACTGGTGATCAAGTGGCTCGCAAAGTTCATGAATCCACTCGTCCTGTGGGAAAAGCTGGCTTCCCTGTCCCCTCCAGGTTCCCGCGCGAGGGGACCTCCTCGGAGAGGCCTGCCTTGCCTTCCTGACGGTGTGTGAAGGAGCCTGCAGGCCTGGCCCTACCTCACCACCCCGTTGAGTTCCGTCGTGCCTTTAACCAGTTTCCTTGTGTGCTTATTCTCCTGTTTCCTGTCTGGTAATTGGTACGTGGAGTCTGTTAGGCACATATTTCCGGAATGCCTTCATCGGAGCAGGCACTTGTCAGGACATTTGTTTTCAGAGAATGAGCATAAACTAAGGTGTCTATCATGGAGATAGAATAAATGAGCTGTGGTTGCCCTGGCATTGTGGCCATTATAAAATGCGTGTGTGTGTGAGAGAGAGAGAGAAGGAAGAAAGGAAGGAAGGGAGGAGGGAAGGAAAGAAGGAAGGAGGGAGGTAAGGAAGCAGGAAGGAAGGTGGGAAGGAAGGAGGGAGGTAAGGAAGAAGGAAGGAAGAAGGAAGGAAGGTGGGAAGGAAAGAGGGAGGGAGGGAAGGAAGGAGGAAAGGAGAGAAGGAAGGAGGGAGGTAAGGAAGAAGGAAGGAGGGAAGGAAGGAGGGAAGAAGACAGACAAAAAGAATCTTTAAATTTTTTTAAAAAATTTATTCATGACAGAGAGAGAGAGGGAGAGAGACAGGAAGAGGGAGAAGCAGGCTCTGTGCAAGGAGCCCCACTGGGACTCGACCCTGGGTCTCCAGCATCACACCCTGGGCGGAAGGTGGCGCTAAACCGCTGGGCCACCCGGGCTGCCCAGAAAGAAAGAATCTTAAGGGGACTTCCGTAGTCCCTCATTGTGCCTGTTTCCCTTTCTCAGCCTAGATTACTTGTGTTCAAATCCTATTTCCTCCACTAGGGGCCTCTATTTGTGACTTCTTTGAGCAAGCAACTCTGCTTCAAGTTTCTCATCCATAAAATACGGGTAATAATGGCACCTACCTTGTAAGATTGTGTGAAGATGAGATTAATAGAATCTTGTGAAATGCTGTGAGCAGAGGCTGGCATAGGGTAAGGTAGCTCTACCCACATTAGCATTTATTAGGGTGAAGTGCTAGGAGGCTGTTGAGATTATAATGATGAGTCTAGGACTGGGATCTGTGGCCTACTAAGACTAGTGGGGGTGAGGTGGACATTATTCCTTTACTTGTGCAAAAAAACATCATTGTGAAATACGTGATGCTCTGAAGGATGTTCAGAGTGCTTTGAGCAGTATAAATACAGAAACCTCTTTTGGGTTTGCATTGGAGGCTTGTCAGGCAGTCTTCCCCGCAGAGGTGACACTTGAGCTGCATTGTGAAGACAGAGTGTAGGGTTTAACAAAGCCAACAATGAAAGGGTAGCTGGCAGTGGAGGAATTGTGTGTGCAAAAGCTCCAAAGTGGAGGACAGCATGATGGGAGAGCAGGGAGTTTGGGAGATGACTTGTGATGAATGAATGATATATCATGTGGTTATTCTCATTTTGTAGAGAGGGAAACTGAGGTTCAGGGAGTATCTACCCAGAGTCTCATTCCAGGGTGTTGCCTGGGCTCCATTATAGGGATTCTGATTCAGTTAGGAATCAGAATTGGGCTGCACACTGTAATGTGCAACTGAAGTGGGAACTGCTGCTCTTGGCTTGTTACAAATGAAGACTCAAATCCCTACCTAGATCGAGTGAATCAGACATAACCTACATTTTAACAAGATCCCCAGGTGATGTGTGTGTCCAATGAAGGGAGAAGCTCTGGTTTATGCATAGACTTACCCAATGTTGGTCAAAAGAATTGGTCAGTTTCTGCAGGTCAGGTATGCTTGATTCAGAAGGTCAAGCATAGGGCCCAGAAATCAGCATTCTTAAGAGTGTAGTTCAGAGGCAATTGATCCAAGACCAGATTTCAGAATGTGCTCTTGAGAATGTCAGGATGAAATTGGGATGGGAGTAAGGGTATGAAAAGGATGTGGACTTGAACTTAAACCTGAAAATGCTTCTGGCCTGATGAAGTGTGGGGCCTCCCTTCCGTGAATCCATCTGCAGAATTTAAATACTTTTTGATCATCTAAACTTTAAATAAAACTTGGGAAAAGGGCAGTGTTCACACTAGGGATACTAATGGTCTATTAAACTTGGGGTTTGGTGAAAGTTGTGGAGGGTAGCAAGATTAGTGGTCTGGGTTCCTCTGGAATAGTTTTTATCGGCTCCCGAGACCAATTGTATTATGTGGCTCAGAATAATAAAAAGACACTTATCCTGTCTGTCTTAATTTTCCAGATGGCCTCCAGGAAAATTTCCAAGCAGAAATCACATTTATTTAGTTCAGGAACCTACTGGGAAGATGATATAGTCATAGCAAAAGCCAAATTCGCATTGACTTTGAATTTAATGTTTTTCTGAATTATTGTCTTTCTAGGGTTTTAAAACTTTGTTTACTTTTTCTTTTCATGACTCCTCTGAATTTCTGTGACTTGGATTTAACTTAATTGTCCCCTTGAACTATGTAACTAGTGAAATTAAGAGGTAATTTGATAATGACTTTTTTTTGAAAAATGCATACTCTTTAAGGATGCAACTCATGTGGATTAAGTTTGATTTTTCTCCTCCCCTTTTCCCATAAACACAATAATATTGTGCTTTTTGGGGGGAAATTCTGAGTGTGTCTTATGTGCAACACATTTTCCTAGGCACTATGGGGTATGAACAAGACTGGCTAATTTTGGGGACTCAGTACAACATGAAAATGCTGGGCCTTATTAAAAAATTATTGGACAACAGACATTAAGCCAAACATGGGGCTTTTCTAAGCCTGAGGAGCCCTATGAGGCTCCACAGGTCATACTCATAAAGTCAGCCTGGGTATGAGGTCCTGGGTGCCCAGTAAAGAGTCACAGTCATATGGAGAGAGCAGAGTAAACTGTACCTTGGTTCCTTTTTGCACCTCTCTGGGACAGTAGACCCTCTCCTCTCTGGTTTGATTTCTCATACTATTGAGGAAGGAGGTAGAGTATCCAGAAGCCTGCCCCCTGCCTTTTTTTTTTTTTTGATGAGATGGATATAGTAACATATAAGGAATAAACACAAAGACCAGTATTGGAGGTTTAAATGGGTATCTGTTTTGTGATATGAAATTGGTAAATGTCTTTTGAGAGTCTTAAAAATATTCCTATCCTTTTTACCAGTAATGCCTCTTCTAGAAATTATATGCACACAAAGTAAAAAATGTTCATCACAATTGTTCTATTTTAAGTTATTAACAAAACATGGGAACTAACCTAAATATCCAATAATTAAAGATACCCATATTATCATATTACTGAATACCAACCATTTAAAAACTGAAGAGTATTTAATGACATGGGAGTTGCTGTATTTTATGCTATATATTATGAATACATGATCATTGATACTTCTTCAGTCAGCCCCAATAATAGACATGCTTAGATATTGTAGGGACAGGGACGCCTGGGTGGCTCAGTGGTTGAGTGCCTCCCTTTGGCCCAGGGCATGATCCTGGAGTCCCAGGATTGAATCCCATATTGGGCTTCCCGCATGGAACCTGCCTCTCCCTATGCCTGTGTCTCTGCCTCTCTCTGTGTCTCTCATGAATAAATAAATAAAATCTTAAAAAAAAAAAAAGATATTGTAGGCACAGTGATATTGCTCAGGGCCACTGCCCTAGTCAAGATTGATTCATTCTTTTCTAATCATCAAATATGTCTCTGGCCTTTTCTGCCTAGTTTCCCGCCATGTATCCATTACTTTGGCTAAAGCAGATGTATCTGTATTTGCAGCTCCCTTGTTCTGCACCTTTGCTTGGGTGGTCAGTGCTAGTCTCTAGCTCTCCCCACCTACATCTTTAAATCTTATCCATCTTTCAAACCATTACAAATTCTATTCTCTCTGAGCTTCCCACCCCCCCTTCTAATTATCCCAGCTAGAAATTGAGTGGTTCTTCCTCTCATTTTTTTTATAGCTTATTGATTGTATTACTTATGTAGCATGCTTTGTATATTGCTTTTTATCATAATTATTGGCGTCCAAGTTTCCCCCCACCCCCCACTGGATTATTAGCCCTTCAAAGAGGAGATCTTGCTTATCTTTGAATCATCCAAGTCATCTCCCTTGTAAGAGTCATTTGATGTAGTTTCCTAGTGCATATGTTCAATTAATTGCATGATGAGGGCAACATGAATTGGAAGATTCTAGGGATGACACAGAAAAGATACAACAATATGAGAAAGGGATAAGAGGGGCTATAAAAATTTCAAAACTCTAGAATTAATTTAGTGGACGAATAAAAATAATTTTAACTTAGAAAATAAGAGGCCCTCTTACAGGTGTCATATCTAGTATTTTTCTTCATGGCTACATCATCTATGTAGAACATATTTGTAAAAATGAGGAGGAGAATATTATAAGACTTAAAGACAACCGAGTCATCTATGTAAGTAATGTGGTAAACCACATTTGTGCAGTGGAGAGTTGATCTTATCACAGATACACATTACTTGTTAAGACTACTTTTGATTATTTCAATGTACATGAATATGTCTTGAAGAGGCAGTCATTTTCGTCTTAATTTGGGGACTGGATAGAAAGGAGAGTGCTTTTATTATAAACTATCAGTAGTGAGAGAAGATTTGGGAAAAATTAGTTGGTCTTCAATCTTTAAAATAATATAAACGTAATCTCACATGTATTTTTTTTTGCTAAAAAAATTCTGTTTCTGAAGCAACACATTTTGGCATTAGGAAGTGATTTCAAGTATCAGTACAGGTGGGTGAATTAATGACTGGATTAGAAATATACCTAAGAATCTCAGTAGATTCATATAGTAGGGTGAAGAAGATTCTGTAGAACTCTAGGTCACTGTTCAGGGTTTCCTCTGGTTTAACATTTTTGAGTGTTTGGAAGAAGAAATAAGCATGCTCATCAAGTTTTCAAAGTTGGATGAAAGAATTGAGATGCGTTAGGAACTTGGTAGATGAAACCAAAAGACAGAAGCCAAGAAGGTTACATTTAATAGAGATAATTGTACATTTCTGAACATCAGTTTAAACAAGCATCCATGAAAGTTGATGAAATTTGTGACTTCACTGAAGTTCCATGAAGAAAGCCCAAGGAACCTGTTGACCACAACTTTATTACTTGCCTAGTATGATCTGACTGATGGGAAATTGCTAAATAAGGACAAAACCAATGCACACTGAGACAACATTGAAAGGAACCTGATAGTCAGCTCAAAGAAAGTGATGGTCTCCATTTCAGACCTCTCCTGAAACAAATCCTTGCTTTCTGTCCTTTGTAGACGGGAAGATAATAGAGGGCAGTGAAGAGTTAGATCAGTGGAGATTTGGAAACTAGGTCATATGATGAAAAGCTGAGGATGTTTAGACTGGAGAAGTAAGGAATGAGGGCATGTTTGATAACTGAGCTCAGATGTTTCAATCTCCCAGTGCAATGCTTCTCAAACTTTGGAGTGCACCTAAATCACCTGGGGATCTTGTTACAATGCAGATACTGATTTAGTAGGTTTGGGGTGGGGCCCAAGATTCTGTATTTCTAACAAGCATTTAGATGATGCCAATACTGCTGGTCCTTGGACCACCCTTTGAGTGACAAGGTTCTAGAGCAGCTCTGTACAGTGGAACACTCTGAGATGATGGGAATGTTCTATATCTGTGCTGTCCAATATAGTAGCTACCTGCTGCATGTGGCTATTGAGCACTTGAAATAAGGCTAGTATGACTGAGGAACTGAATTTTAAATTTTATTTAATTTCACTTAATTTAAACTTAAATAGTTACATGTGGTTAGTAGCTACTGTATTGAACAGTACAGTTCTAGGCAGTATAACTAAATGATTGGAACTTAAAGGAATTTAGACTTCATTCTAGTTTTATGAGTTTTGGAGCAACTGTAGTCATTTAATATTGAGAGAGCTGCCTAGAAAATTAGCATAGTAATCAAGCCTGTAAAGAATCTTTAAAGAACATTGAAGAAGGGGCACTTCTGTTGGATGGGGAGTGGGGGGTATTAGTATCCAAGAGGCTATAGCATGTAATTAGAACAGAGGGTTAATCTACTTAACACTGTGGTTCTCAGGCAGGGGCTATTTTGCTCTCAGAGGATATGTGGCAATGCCTGGTGACATTTTTGGTTGTCACAGCTGGAGGGAATGTTACTGGCATTTAATGGGTAGAGGCCAGGGATGCTGCTAAACATCCTGCAAAATTCTGGACAATCCCCCACAACAAACAATTATCCAGTCCCAAATGTCCAATTATGCTGAGGTAAAGAAACTTTACCTTAATATATATAGAACTTTTATAAATCAATAACAAGATTAACAATGAAGTAGAGAAATTAGTGAAAAATATGGACAGGCAATTCCCAGAAGGGAAAAAAGATCTAAGGAAAGATAGTAACCTTACTGCTGATAAAAATATATTCAGGTTAAAATAATGAGATTATTTTCAGCTATCATATTGCTGAAATTTAAAGAGAAAGCTAATGCACAGTAGTGGACAGAGTGGTAAAATGCACGGTTATCACCTTTAGTAAGGGCTTTAAGTTACCTCAGGCCTCCTGGGAACAATTTGTTGTTATAATACATATTTTAAATGGGTGTACCCTTTGCCCACCAGTTATTCTACTTCTAAGAATTTATCCTGGAGAAATAGTAGGACAGATTCACATAGATATGCATATTTGGACATGCATTATAGCATTGTTTATTATGGCAAAGATTGAAGAGAGCCTAAATGTTCAATTTACAAGATTGGCTACACAAATTATGGTATATTTTTGCCATGGAATATTCTGCAGCCATTTACATAATAAGGTAGACCTTGATGAATGAAAGGAAGGATTTTGATGATAGAAAAAAATATTAGGTTATTACAGAATAGTAATTTATGCTGCAAAAGATTTGCACATATGACCATGTGTTTACATTTCGGGGGAATGGGCAAATATTAGGACTGGTTGTTAGGGGATTTGGGTTCAAGTCAACTACTCCTTGACTCTTCTCAATTGACAAATCTGCTAATTCAGAGTTGCAGTTTCTTCATGTGTAAAGTGAGAGTAATTCCTGAGCGGTGTACTCATTTTACAAGATGCCTAGACTGAAATTGATGCTTTGTTTGCAAAAAGACACTCTGTGTTTAATGCCTCCAGGTTGGCACTGGCCTGATTTAAAATTATTTGAGCTTTTGTGATATAAAAGTATAAGTGAGCTAGAAGAATTCAGATGCTGTTTCCCCCAGGCATTGTTTAGATTGTACAACCTTGGGACTTGCCTTCCCTCTTTTCAGGTAATTGCTGGGGAGAGAAAATAAACTGACAGGATGCAAGAGTAGGGCAGCTTTTGAAATTTTTTTTTCAAGGTTATGGCTGATAAGGCTGATAAAAACTATTTCACGGTATGGCAGTTGAGGTTTCTCACTAGCAACCTTTTTGTAAAAAAATTGCTTGGAGCTTAGGTTTCTTAGCTTCTATTAAAGTCAGACTAACTTATCCTTTTTTGATATTTGATTGATGTTCCAATTATATGTCAGAATAAAAACGACCACAGAGTATTGAACATAGTAAGAATAAGTGTTAGAAAAATCATTTGTTAGGATTTTGTTTACAATTTTTTTGGTGGAAATTAATAATTGCTTTTTATGAGAGAAGTCTTGATTTTGCTGGCTGGTAGGAAATTTATATGCATTTGAAATTACCTTAACTTGTATTTTCCTCATTTAATTCATATCAGGTGAGTCAAGCCCTTCTGAAAAATATTCAAGACAAAAGGTTCTATCTGAATTAATGCATAATTTACAATAGGAATTGAAATAGTGGGTTGTTTAAATTATTTTTTCTGATGGAATATTATATTTCAGATATTTGCAACTATCCTCGGGTTTTAGTTTAATTTTTTGGCATGTACTAGGCATTTTAAAAAAATTATGGAGAATTTCAAACATGCAGAAATATAAACAGAAAATAGTTTAATGATTCCCTGTGTCCTTACAATCTTTTCCCAATCCATCAACCTGTGGCCACTCCTGCCTTATCCTTACCCATCTACCACATCCTCCTCTGTTGGTTTGAGGCAGAACACAGACATTCTGTCAATTCATTCATAAATATTTTAATCTTTACTGCTAAAAGATAAGGATATTCAAACAAGTTCTAGTATGATGCTAATTTTCTTAGGAGTTCTTTGGACAATTAGATAGTCAGGGCTAGGTTCCCCCAGAAAAAAATAGGGAGCTGGGACAGCTAAGACAAAACCACACTAGCATCCTGTTTTATAGCTTAGGCAAGACCACAATATCATCTTGTCTAGCAGCTTCTATAGCAGTGACTTTTGCAAACCATTCTGAAGCAAAACAATTAGCCATAAAATATTGGTCACTATCACAAGTTGAGGCAGTTAGTCTCCAGATGTCTGTCCAAAAGACCATCAACACATGAATAATAGCCTGATAGGTAGATGGGTGCATGATCAAAGCCTTGTTTGGCATTCCTTAGTAGGCAATTCACAGGGGGCGCACACTCAGATTGCTCAAAGTAGTTCTGCAAAAGGGCTTATAAAAACCCCTAGAGGGATCCCTGGGTGGCACAGCGGTTTGGCGCCTGCCTTTGGCCCAGGGCGTGATCCTGGAGACCCAGGATCAAGTCCCACATCGGGCTCCCGGTGCATGGAGCCTGCTTCTCCCTCTGCCTGTGTCTCTGCCTCTCTCTCTCTCTCTGTGACTATCATACATAAAAAAAAAAAACAACCCTAGATCTGAATGGCAAAATGGCAACCCTTTCTGGTTCCCATCCTCTCAGGGAGCTTTGTATTTTTGCTCAATAAGCTTTGCCTTGCTGCCCACCACTCTTCATCTGGTCTACCTCTTCATTCTTTGAAGTGGCTTGACCAAGAACTGCTGGCTCTAAGGAAATAGAAATCCTGTAACATTATCATATGCACTGAAAAATTAAGTACTACCAAATACTCAGGCAGTATTCAAATTTTTAATCTTCCCATTGGTGCCATAGCTTTGTTTTGTTTTTACTTTTATATGTGTGTGTGTGTGTGTGTGTGTGTGTATATATATATATATATACACACACATATATTTATTTATTAGAGAGAGACTGAAAGAACATGGTGCGGGGGGGGGGGGTGGGCAGGGGGAGGACAGAGGGAGGGGGAGAGAGACACAGAGAGAGAGAATCTGGAGCAGACTGCAGTAAATGCGGAGCTTAATCTCACAACTCTGAGATCATGACCTGAGCTGAAATCAGGAGTCAGATGCTTAAGGATTGAGCCACCCAGGTGTCCCTGTTTTGTTTTTTTACAACTGTTTGAATCAGGGTTTAAATAAGGATCACACATTGTGATTGGATGGTGCTTTTTAAGTGTCATTTACTTTTTTTCCATTTGTTATTTAGATACTGAAGAGACCAGGTTGTTTGTCCTGTTGAGTTTCCTGTGGCCTGGATTTTGTTGATTGCATCCCTGCAGAGTTTAAAATGTTGCTCTGTTCTTTGTGTTTTCTGGAAATTGGTAGCAGAATCTAGAGCCTGGATAACGATCAGTTTCTTTTTCTTTCTTTCTTTCTTTCTTTCTTTCTTTCTTTCTTTCTTTCTTTCTTTCTTTCTTTCTTTCTTTCTTTTCTTTCTTTCTTTTTCTTTCTTTCTTTCTTTCTTTCTTTCTTTCTTTCTTTCTTTCTTTCTTTCTTTCTTTCTTTCTTTCTTTCTTTCCTTTTTTTACACAGTTTGCTAATTTTTTTTAAGACTTTATTTATTCATGAGACACACACACACAGAGAAAGAGACAGAGGCAGAGACACAGGCAGAGAGAGAAGCAGGCTCCATGCAGGGAGCCCAAGGAGGTGGGACTGGATCCCAGGTCTCCAGGATCACACCCTGGGCTGAAGGCAGGAGCTAAACCATTGAGCAACACAGGAACCCCCCCCCCCCCCCCGTTTTAATTAAGATCAATTAATTTAAGCGTATGACATGGCTAGCATGATGTCTGATGCTTTATAAAGGCTTATCTTTCGTAGGAAGGTATATTCTTTGTGAATTATTGGTGTGCTCTACTTCAGTTATTAACTGAGTGTCCATGTGACATGGCCACATTGTATATAGGAAAGCCTGTGGGCTCAAATCAAGAGATTTAAATTCTAAAGCTCTGCTATAGAGTTGCTACAATTAGCAGGTAAAAATACAGGATGTCCAGTTAAGTTTGAATTTCAGATGAACGTGGGATGATTTTTCAGTGTAAGTATGTCCGAAATACTGCATGTGATATTATACTAAAGAATTGTTTGTTTACCTGAGATTGACGTTTTATTGTGTGTCCTATATTTTATCTGGCAACCCTACTCTGCTGGGAGCTAGTTATATGACTTTTGGCAAGTTATTTCACCTCATTGAATCTTAATCCTCATATATAAAGTGAGGGAATTGGAATAGGATCTCTGAAAAATCTCATATTCCTCTTACAATAATTTGTGCAACGATACTCTCATATAAGTGTACATAGACAGATACATAAGGATGTTCTTTCCCTTTTTGTATGACTTGAGAAAGATCGGAAGAAATGGTAAAGATTGCTATTTCCAACTTTCTGTTTTCTCCCATATACTATAGTAAAATAATTCTTATTTTATGGTGGGCACTTGGCTACCTGGAATAAAGACTGCATTTCTTAGCCTTCTTTGGAAGAAAATATGACCATGTCACTAACATGTAAGTGTAAGTAGTATGTACAGTTTTTGGGAAGTGCATTTAAAGGGATGGCATGCCTTTCTCCTTTTTTTCCTTCTCATTGACTGGAATGTGGGCATAGTAGCTGGAGTTGGAGTTACTATCTTGGACTATGCAGTGAACTTGGAATGAGACCATGCCTGATAGAATAATAAGAGAGGAGAGACATGGGTGCCTGATATTGTAGAGTACCAGAACAGCCTTGTAATACTGACTTTTGTAATAAAGAAAGATAATTTTATCCTATTTAAGGCACTGTTATGGCTAGACCTTATCCTAAATAATATAATAATAATATAATAAATAATTAGATCTATATGTACTAATATGAAACATTTGCATAATTAAGTTAAAAAGCAAGCTATAAAACAGAGCCTATGTTATTACCATTTGTGTAAAAAAAAAGGGGGCTATAAGAATGCATATAGAATATATGTGTAGACCATCTCTACATACTGGACAATACATGGATAACAGTCATTGCCAGGTACTGGGGAACTGAGAATCCAGAATGAGAGGAAGACAGACCTTTTTAAATTTTTTTGTACTGTTTGAATTTTAAAACCCAAGCCATTTAAAAAACATTAACCATAAAAATTGTCTTTTAAAAATTCTGATATGCTTGCTTAAGCTTCCCAGAACACTGTGTACAGGCATTATCCTTTGTGCTATGGAAACCCTAGAGATGAACTGAGTCCTTTGTTTTTTAGGAGCTTAGGCTCCAACAGGAGGGTAAAGGCATGAGAATTGATCTATTCAGTAGTTTGAGGTAGAAAGTAGTTAAATATCAGAATCTAGAAGGAAGGGCCATAGGATAATAAATAAAGGGGTGGGGAGTGAGTTATCACAATGGAAGTTAGAAAGTTGCCACTGTTCTGAGACAGTTGCAATTTCTGCCTCTCTTAGTTCCCCTCACCCCCATTCTCCAGAGAGAACAAAGGGAAAATTAAAAACAAAACAAAACAAAACAAAACAAAAACCAATTTCCCTTTTTCTCTTTTCAGGAGTAATGTAATTCAAACTGAAAAAATTCAAATTTGATAGAAATATTTAAGGTAGAAAATGAAATCCCATCACTCTAAGATAACTACCATTAAATTTGGGATATATTCCTTCATATTTTTGCTATGCATGGATTAACATTATAGAGGCATATTATAGTCTAACTTGCTTTTTTTGGTTTAACAATACATCTTGGATACCTTTCCATGTGAATATATATCAAACCACTTCATTCTTTATATTTTTAAATTTTTTTCTTTAAAAAAAATATATTATTTTTTTCTTCCAAAATAACTTTAGTGTCCAAGGTTAGCTATCAGGTTTCAGGTAGTTTGTTATGGCTGCCTCAGGAAACTAATATATCTCCTTCCAAGTTTTTATTTAAACTCAAGTAAGTTAACATACAGTGTAGTATTGGTTTCAGGAGAATTTAGTGGTTTATCACTTGCTCATCCCAACAAGTGCTCTCCTTAATTCCCATTACCCATTTAACTCATCCCTCCGCCCCACAACTCCTCCAGCAACCCTAAGTTTGTTCTCTATAGTTAAGCGTCTTTTGTGGTTTGCCTCCCTGTTTGTATCTTATTTTATTTTTCCTTTGCTTACCCTATGTTTATCTGTTTTGTTTAAAAGATTTTATTTTTAGGTGATCTGTACACCCAGTGTGGGGTTCAAACTTATAACCTCAAGATCAAGAGTCACACACTCACTCCACCAACTGAGCCAGACAGGCTTCCTTACCTCATTCTTTTTTTTTTTTTTTTTTTTTAGATATTATTTGTTTCTTTGACACACTCACACAGAGTGTGTGCACAAGCAAGTGGAGCTGCAGAGGGAGAGGGAGAAGTAGGCTCCCTGCTAAGTGGGGAGCTTGATCCCAGGAGTGAGCCAAAGGCAGATGCTTAACCTACTGATCCACCCAGGTGCCCTTACCTCATTCTTTTTAATAACTGTCAAATATTCTATTAAGTGGACAGACTATTTTATTTAGTCATTCCCTTACCATGGACATCCTGTTTGTTTCTAGTTTTTCAGTATTACAAATAATTACTCAACTGAGCAAGTGTTTCTGAAGAATGAACTATTCTTCAGAATAGTTCAGAATGAAGGATTGAATCTCCAGATAAAATGATACTATTTTATTTAGTCATTCCCTTACCATGGACATCCTGTTTGTTTCTAGTTTTTCAGTATTACAAATAATTACTCAACTGAGCAAGTGTTTCTGAAGAATGAACTATTCTTCAGAATAGTTCAGAATGAAGGATTGAATCTCCAGATAAAATGATATGAACGTGTACAATTTTAATAGTTTTTGCCAAATTGCCCTTCAGATGGTTGAGATAATTTTTACTCCCACCAACAGTATGATTCCTTGTTAACTACACAATTTCCAGTCCTGAGCCTTTTATCTGAACTATAAGCAAAATAAAATAAAATAAAAAAAAATAAATTCTAAGTTTGCGTTTAAAAAATTCTTTGTAAGCAGATTAGTTTAACATCCATTTGGTGTTTCTCCTTAGTAAACTGTACATTCTATGAAAGGAGAGATGAGATCCTAACCCACTGGTAAAAAATATTCTTTCCTCAACTTTCCATTCAAAATAACAGCAGTCTCCAACTGAATGATTTCTGAAGTCACAAAAGACTCCAGTTTCCCTTTTAACAATTGAAGACCAAATCCAGAGACAACTTAAAGAACTTAAAGTTTGAAATAAAGTAATTAAAGACCCTGGCAGTTTGGTTTTTATAAGCTTAAATTCTGAAATTTTTGAAAATAATGGCTTTATTGAGATATAATTTACATGCCATATAATTCACCCAGTTTAAGTGGACAATTTGGTCATTTTAAGTATATTCAAAGAGATGAGTAAACATCATCACAGTTGATCTTAGAATGTTTCGTCTCCAAGAAGAGACTTTGGTTGATGACTCACTGAACTTTGTGCTGTGACACTTTTATGGTCTTTTATGGTTTATGGTGTTTTAGCTGATGGTTTGCTGACCCTGGCTTTTGGTTAGCTAGCTGGGGTATGATTTGAAGAAATAATGAATGGAGAAAGGTTCTTGGTTAGATAAGTTTCTAGCTATTTAATTCAGTTCATTCATTTATTCTATGAATTTATTAAGCTCTGTGCCAGAAAATGACTTAGCTATTAAGGATAGGGGGATGAAAAAGACAGACATAATCCTTGGTTTCAAGAACTAATAGTCTAGCATGATAGTTCCTAAATAGTTCTACAGATAATGAATTATAATAGTGTTGAGTGGCATGGAAAGAGGATATAATTAGGGGCCATAATGGAAGCCTCACCTGTATAGGACACAGAGTAAGTTTTCCTGAGGGAGTGACATTTTAGCTATAATATAAAGTATCATTAGGAAAGGGTAGAGGTACAGGATGTTCTAGGCAAAGAGAATAGCAGGTATGGAGACCTTGAGGAAGTGGTGAGTGGGAGGAACTGAAAGAGAATTTTGGAGAAGATATTGCTAAAGGGAGGGCAGTTTCAGGTGAGATTATGAAGGTTGGTAGTTGTCCTGTTAGGTAGGACTTCCTAGGCCACAGCAGCTTGTTTGGGCTTTGCCAGCCACAGTGAGTGGCTAGTGAGAAGGAAACAGACATTGGTCACTGACATTCTTTGATTGTAACCACCATTGTCTTTATTGGAAGCCATTTTTAAAAAATATTTTATTTATTCATTCATAGAGATGCAGAGAGAGAAAGAGAGAGGCAGAGACACAGGCAGAGGGAGAAGCAGGCTCCATGCAGAGAGCCTGATGTGGGACTCGATCCAGGGTCTCCAGGATCATGCCCTGGGCTGCAGGCGGCGCTAAACCGCTGCACCACCGGGGCTGCCCTGGAAGCCATTTACTATTGAACTTTGTCTCATGTCCAAGTGACACTTTAAAATATATTTTTTTAAAATTTATTTTTATTTTTTTTTTTAAATTTTTTATTTATTTATGATAGTCACACAGAGAGAGAGAGAGGCAGAGATACAGGCAGAGGGAGAAGCAGGCTCCATGCACTGGGAGCCTGACGTGGGATTCGATCCCGGGTCTCCAGGATCGCGCCCTGGGCCAAAGGCAGGCGCCAAAACGCTGCGCCACCCAGGGATCCCGACACTTTAAAATATTAAAAAAAACATGTTCAAGAAATTTTTCTCCTTTTTTTACCTCTATGGAAAGCTAGTTAACTCTGTCCCATTGTGTCACTTTGTCCTGAAAGAGGACGTTATACTTTGGTGAATTCTAGTATAATGGTCAAAGAAGGGTGATACACAAGTTAATGAGCATAAGTAGGGCAGAATCAATATAAATATTTTTCATCTCCCTGTATAAAAAGTGATTTTTGACTCACTGTTTACATGTGTACAATCTCTTTTTGAAATTATCCTATTATGAGACTCAACAAGATAGATAGAGGATGCTTTTGTTGGTAGCAAATATCATTATGACATAAATAATCCTATGAAGTTAACTTGGTTTAAGATGGAGAGGCCAAGATGTGAGATACCTCTACAGCTTATGGCCAGAAAACATAAAGGAAATAAAGCTATATGGTGGAATTAAATGTTACATGGGCATCATATATACACAGATACACACTTTTACTTGGAAGAATCTGCTTGTACCTTGATAATTTTGATATTTGTAACATTTTAAAAAAAATTGTTTCTTTGAAGTGTCTCTTCACCTTTATCTAGCAGGGGGTAGTATCTTTGCTAATATTTTCAATACATAGTTCTAATATGTTTACTGAATACATTGCACAGCATATCATCTGCTATCCTGTGCTTTGTAATACAGTAGATGCATGGTAAATATTTGATTTGTCTTAAAATTGAATAGCATTCATGGAATGGAAAAATTAATCTTCCATCAGATGCGATTTCAGACAGTATGATGCCCAGGGGACAGAAAAGGTTATTTTTAGTATTTTTCGTAAAGCCCATAGGCCTATTTTAATTTGGCAAATAAAAAAAGTATCTAATTACAGGCATATTTTTCTACCCCCTGGAGAGATATTCTCCACAGTGTCATTAGCAACCCATATCTGTGCATGATTCAGTACACTCTACCTTTTATGAAAGCTCAGTTTCTACCTCTATAATTAAAACTCATTTTCTCTGTCTCTTTCTGTGATAGAAAATATGGGGTCATCATTCAGCTGTTACTATATACCTATTTACTAAAGTTGGTAATTCTTATCTTAAGCAGTAGACATGGCGTGACCTTTAGAATCAAAGCTACAACTCTCTCCCTACCCCCCACTTCCTAGTCTTTTAATCTTTCTCTTTTTCAGACTCTTTATTCCAAAAATGGGAATGGTGGTAATATCTCTAGGGTCTTTTTGTGGTCAGTGACTGATAAACTCTGAAGTTGTAGATGGAAATTAATCACTGACATTATTTTGTTCTTTTCCCCTTACTGATGAGAAGGACATAGTCAATGGTATACATTGTAAGCTATGAGTAGGCAGTTTAGGTGGAGTGAGACTGTGGCCTCTTTCCAGGGGACAGTGGGGGACTCAGCCTCCTGTTCCTTATGGTAATCTTTCAGTAGAGAGTAATTTGCAATGTTGGTGTTTGAGAACCTAATTTAGCACATATTTTTGGAATGTCTTTTAGGTATGAGACCAAAAGATGTTGAAGATATGTTGTGGTCAGAATGCTTCATTCAGGTTTTCATTTTAATTTCCACAAGAGAGGAGATGAGTGCAAAAGCCATTATTACCATTTAACTGATGACAAAACTAAGGCTCAAGGGTTAGTCTGACGTAGTCTGAGTCACATTTGGGAATTGAAGCAGGTGCTCTAAGTTCAGTGCTTTTTCTTCGTATCTCTTTGCCCATAGCTCTGTTAGGCTCTCAGAATACAACAGAATGAGTGGTCTCATCCAACTGGGAGGGGTCCTTGTGAAGAGTACTTCCTGCTAATCCTGGATGCAACCTAGGCCCAAAGCGTTAAGATTACATTTCGTGGTGTGTTAATCCCACCCTTTCATCAGGCCAGATGTGTGAACTCTTAAGTGGCATGTGAACTTGCTGAATCCTAAAAATAAAACTTAATAATAATCATCCTATTGAAAATATTTCTCAATTCTTTCCTCTTATTTCCAATTGTATGCATATAGATTTCCCCAGTGATAAATATACTACTGCTCTCCATTTTGATTCCAGTGGCAGAAATCACTAATCAGTCATGACACTTTCCCACTATGCTAAACCGAGCTTTGGCTTTAGAATCTTTCTAAACCCAGGGCATCAAGGCAGGCAGTTACTACTGTTTGCTGGTTTTTTTGTTTGTTTGTTTGTTTGCTTTTCAGTGTTAAAGTAGCTTATAACATTCTCATTACTCAATCACATAGAGTTAGTTTAGTTTGAAAAGCAAGCTATGAGAAGTCGTGAAATTCTATTTTTGTCATATGAATAAGAAAGTTATTAGAAACCTAGTGTTAAGTTGGTTGTAATCTTTTCCCCTGAAACTTAGCAGAAGGATTTCCAAGAAGTTGAGTGATAGATCTTTTGTAGAGGGTAAAATACACTTGATGGAAAAGCTGATGGAAAAGCTATTTAACAAAGTTACTAATCAGGGCATTTTATCCTATTGAGAGAGATTTTGAGAAAAGGACTAATTTTTTCATTGTAAGAACACTTTATTCCATTCCCAAGTTCAACATGGGCATTTATTTATTGACTGTCATTGCTTTCAAATAGAAAAAGGAATTATGAACTAAGATAATTTTCCATTGTTAAAATTTCAGCCTTATTTTAGGCTCCCTTTCAGAGTCTGCTGTAGATTTAACCACAAAATTTAGCAGCCTTTGTGAAGTTGGGTTTTTAGAGCTGTGGTTAGTTGTTGTTAACTTTCCTGTTCTTGGTCTCTATCTGATGGATCTGACAGTAGATTCCTGCAGGTTTCTTAAATGCTTTGAACTTTTCTTTACCTAGAGAATGATGTCTGTGGGTTCTCAGTTTAGGCTTCCTGATTTCTAGTGTTTTCTTCTAAGCACAGCATCAAAAAGTAGACAGAATGAGATAATGGGACTAGACAGTGACATGATTTATTATCTCTGCTGACTCCAGCCAAGGTCAGTTGGAGAAACAACAGGCCAGTGTTGTTAAAACACAGGTTTGACCTAATGTCTGGTCTTCCTTCCTGGGACGTCATTCTTTCTGTGGCACAACCCCTGAGGTAGCACTCGCAAGACCATGTGTGGACCTCACCTGCCATTGTAGGTGGGATAGTTTCATTTCATTTGGAGGGGACTTTTCTCATTGTCCTGCCATTGACATGAATTAGGGTACCCCTGTCAGTGTAACTGAATATTATGTATGTAGTTCTAGCGATCATGATCAGTGCTCAGTCAGATTCCTTCTGTGTGCCTTACTCTTGTGGTAAAATGACTAGAGATCATTCCACAGTTAGACTTGCTTTTTATCTGCATTTTGTTTGCTCTCTTTCTCTCTGAAGTATGACTCTCAGCTCAGGGTCTGGATGACTGGTACAGTTTCTTCTGCATTTTTAGCTGAACTCCTTGAATAATTTCCTTCCTCCCTTTCAGTAGTTCCCCCTGTGATCAATATTTAACACCTAATATCTATTGCTTAACTTACTTATATTTTTTTGTTTTCCCTAGATAGAGTGTGATCAGATCAGAAAGTGAGCTATTCCTTCTTCATCTTTACAAGAAGAGTTCCATAATATGTACAGTATAGTTTTTGTACTCTTTGTTGCTTTACACTATGAAGGTTCTATTGCCCCATACTTTTCATAAACTTCTCTTCCTATTTGTAATTTCTCTTTAGACTTTGGAAATATAATTAGTGCTGATTTTGAAGTTTGCCACATTTCTTTTTTCCTTGTGTTTTTAAATTCAATTTATAGTTTTTGGGGTGGGGTTCCACCTATAAGCAAGTATCAGCTGTGGTGCTTTTAGGGTTCAAAAATGAATGAGGACTTAAGCTTCTTCCAGATGAACAGGGAAGATATGTACACAATTGCCATACAAAGTAGAAAATGATACAGATGTGGGCACGTAGAATAAGGAAAGAAACCATGGAAGGCTCCTGGAGGAGGTGACATTTGAAATAGCCATCGGAAATCTAGATTTCAAGCTCCATGAGGGCAGGTTCTATGGATACTCTTGGGTTCCATTGTATGCTTAGGGCTGAGCATAGTCCATTGTGTATAATAGGTGTTCCATAAATATTTATTCATGAAAATCATGACTTGGGATTTGGATATGTAAATATGACATTGGAAAAGTTTTACTAAAAGGGAAAGAGTGATCAGAGGGAGAAATAATGGAAAATGAAAACAGGAATCATCTCTGAGGATCATGTCTATCTACATGTCTATCTACATGTAAATGTATAAGAAGATAGAGTATTCATGTTAATTCCAGCTTTCTCTACATACCAAATTATTCTAGCCACAGGCAGACAGCCTTTTTTGAAAAGGAGAGTTAGAAATGGGAATA
The DNA here is from genome assembly GCF_048418805.1 of Vulpes vulpes. NCBI lineage: Eukaryota > Metazoa > Chordata > Mammalia > Carnivora > Canidae > Vulpes > Vulpes vulpes. The sequence continues at coordinate 87,032,721 of NC_132788.1, forward strand.
TGGTACTCTGTCTGTCCCCTTACCCAGTCAGTCATGTCTCTTTAGCATTGATGGCTGGGTCATACACTTCTTGCGAGGTCACTCTTGGAAAAGAAAGAGGTGACAGAAGGGCAATGATATTTTTCTTTGAAATGGAATTTGATTAGATTCTCCTCTGTTCCGGCAGTGAAAAAGAGCCCAACTAGAGAGGTTTTAAAATCTTCTCATCATTTTTGAAGGTTTGGATGCATTAGCAGAGGTGATGGTGTTGTCATGGTGAAAGAATGTTATTCTGCACCTGCCTAACCTGATCCCAGGTTTCACAGACACAGAATGGCAGAGACTCTGAATAGTCAAACAAGGGAGCGGCTGCAGGGAAATAATCTTAGTATGGTCTACTGCCCATTTTATTGGCATGTTCATTTTAGAGGATTTAAAAAATCACTTTGCATTGTGTGCGTTAAAAAAAACCCAAGAACATCCACAATGTGATGAGAATTCTTGAGTGTTAGGCAAAATTAGACAAAGGTCAAAACTTGAATTTTGTAGCAGAGATTGTGTGTGTATGTGTGTGTGTGTGTGTGTGGGGGGGCTCTATAGTCATAATAACAATGGTTAAATCTTTCACAGGGATTGTAAATGATCTTAATTCATAGCACTTTTGCATTTTTAAAGTTAATTTGACATTCCTTAATGTCTATATTTATATTTATAATTCAGCTGAAATTTGGACATACTTAAAATTTTAATGTAAGTATTAAATTCTTATAGATTAGGGCCTTTTTTTGATGCTATTTCACTGTGGCACATTTTGGGTATTTTTAATAGTATATATTCATGCATCTTAACATGCCTCAATTCTGGTTGTCTGTGGTCAAGCCTTTAGCTCCTTGGCTTTATTGTAAGTCCCAGTTGGGGTAAGTTTCAGACAGAGCCATTGTCTGATCCAGATTTAGCCCTTCATATGATTAGGATAATGGTTGGCCTGTCATAGTTCTTCAGAAATTATGGGATTAAATTAAAGCAAAGCATGTCAATTCTTTTATTGTTGTGATATTTATTTCTAAACTGGGACAAGAAAGTTGTATTAGAAACTATTTCTATTCAACATTTGTTATTCTGTTTGATTTTTGTTTGGCGATCCAAACAAAATCCAGGCCCAGAAGATGAATCAGGATTGACATAATTTGGTCAAGATAATCCTACTTTCTTTGATAGAATTTTTATTTTGTGGCAACCCTTTAGTTAGGAGTGGTCATGTAACCCATGGACTACTGACACATGAAAGGAAAAAAGCTGGAGGGAGCTTCTGGGAACACTGGTGCCTTTCCCTTTCCACTTTCTTTTGCTTTGAACATGGAAATGACACTGGAGCTGATATGGCCATTTTGCTCTGGTGATACAAATATGAAGGTAAGAATGAAAAAAAGAAAGAATCTGGGTTTTGGATGGCGTCATTAAATGGCACAACTGATGCCAGCAACCACCTACCTCCAGACTCCTTACTTTGTAGTGAAAAAAAAGACCTGTTGGTTGTGACCAGTACAGTTGGATCTCTGTTGCTATTGAATTGCGGTAGAGATGGTATACTGAGGAAGAATGGCTGTGGCAGATCTGTATTCATCTAAGGGAAATCTGTGACAGGGGAATACTTGAAAATCACCCGAATCCTTCTCACAGGTGGTTCTAGGCAATCCCTTGCTACCAACAGAAGGCTTCAGGCTCTGTTGTAATCACCTTTATATGTTGTTCATGTTGGGTGAAAGAGCTTATGTTGTACCTATTATTTTACCTGGCCACAATCTTAAGTTATGTAAAGTATTTGGTGTTTGCTTTTTAGTTAGCTGTATATTGTATGTGCTTCTCTATGTTTCTGTGTGGTCTAGAATTCATCATTTTTTTTAAAGATTTATTTATTTATTTGAGACGGAGAGAGACAGAGAGAGAGAGAGAGAGAGAGAAAGAAAGAGAGAGGCAGAGACACAGGCAGAGGGAGAAGCAGGCTCCATGCAGGGAGCCCGATGTGGGACTCCATCCTGGGTCTCCAGGATCAGGCCGCGGGCTGAAGGTGGCGCTAAACCTCTGAGCCACCCAGGCTGCCCCGAATTCATCATCTTTAACAGCAGTAGCTATCTCCCAGTGATAATGATGTCCCGTTCATTGGTAGATCCAATTACTAATGCTGTCTGTCCAGCATGGAAAACGGGTCTGGACCAATTGTTGTCAAAGTCCCACTTAACATTAGAATCACCTAGGGGGGGATCCCTGGGTGGCGCAGCGGTTTAGCGCCTGCCTTTGGCCCAGGGCGTGATCCTGGAGACCGGGGATCCAATCCCACATCGGGTTCCCGGTGCATGGAGCCTGCTTCTCCCTCTGCCTGTGTCTCTGCCTCTCTCTCTCTCTCTTTCTCTCTATGTGTGTGACTATCATAAATAAATAAAAATTAAAAAAAAAAAAAAGAATCACCTAGGGGAAGTTTAAAAAATAAGGAAAAGCAGATAACAACACCCAACTGTAGAGATTCTGATTTAGTGTCTAAAGTGGAGCCTGTTTTTCTAAAATCTCTCCAGAAGTTTTGGAGGATCATGACCTAAGCCGAAGGCAGAACTTAACTGACTGAGCCACCCAGGCACCCCTAAAAATTTATTCTTAACTGAAGTGTAGTTGACATATAGTACATTAATTTCAACATAATGATTTGACAATTATATACATTATGAAATGCTCACCATAGGTGTAGTTACCATTGTCACCATACAAAGTTATTATAATACCATTGACTATATTCCCTATGCTATAATTTTCATCCTCAATACTTATTTATTGTATAACTGGAAGCCTATACCTCTTAATCCCCATTACCTATTTCGCCTATTCCCCTAACCCCTCCCTCTGGAAACTACCAATTTTTTCTCTATATTGATGAATCTGTTTGTCTGTTGTTGTTTGTCCATTTTGTTTTTTTTCAGATACCACATATAAGTGAAATCATGTGGTATTTGTCTTTCTCTGTTTGACTTATTTTACTTGCCCTATACTCTTTAGATCAATCCATGTTGTCACAAATGACAAGATTTCATTCATTTTTATGACTAATATTCCATTATGTATATATATCATTGAGAATGATTCCAAGGTTTGGGGTCTGGGAAATCAGTAGGATGGAGTTGTTATTTATTGAGGGGGTATTTTAGGGAAGCAGGTTTGGAAGGTAAAACCAGGGATTTGGTTTTGGCCATGTGAAATTTAGGGTGTCTGTTAGACATCCAAGTAGAGACGGCTAGGCTCTGTAAGTTAGGAATTCAGGGAGAGACAGTCAGGCTCAAGATATAAACTTGGGACTGATCAGCAGAATTATGGATCAGATCACTAAGACCATGAGTATAAGCTATATATAAACAGAGAAGAGAGAATGGCTGAGAACGGAGCCCTCAGATATTGCAACATTAAGTGGTCAAGTAGTTGAGGTGGGATGAAAATAAGGAGTATGGTATCCTTGAGGTCAAGTGAAGGAAAGTATTTCACAGCGTAGGGCATAATCAGTTTAGATGCTTCAAATTGATCAGGTAATATGAAAACTAAAAATTGAGTGTTGACTTATCAAGATCATGAGGACCTCAAAATTGCTAAGAGGTCTTTTGGGGAAATGGAAAAAGCTTGATTCTAGTTGGAGACCATAGATAGCATAGACAACTTTTTAAAGAAGTTTTTAATTTTTTTTTTTTTACTTAAATACAATTTAGTTAACATATAGTATATTATTAGTTTCAGGGGTAGAATTTAGTGATTCATTAGTTGCATATAACACCCAGTGCTCATTACATCAAGTGCCCTCTTAATGCCTATCACCCAATTATCCCATCCCTCCCCCTGCCTCTTCTCCAGCAACCCTCAGTTTGCTTCCTATGGTTAAGTCTCTTAAAGTTTGCCTCCCTCTCTGTTTTTTACCTTATTTTATTTTTCCTTCCTTTCCCCTATGTTCATCTTTTTTGTTTTTTAAATTCCACATATGAGTGAAATCATATGGTATTTGTCTTTCTCTGACTGACTTATTTCCCTTAGCACAATACCCTCTAGTTTCATCAATGTCTTGCAAATGGCAAGATTTCATTCTTTTTGATGACTGGGTAATATTCATCTGTCAGTGGACATCTGAGCTGTTTCCATATTTTGGCTATTGTGAATATTCCCACTATAAACATTGGGGTGCAGGTGCCCTTTTGAATCACTGTATTTGTATCCTTTGGATAAATACCTAGCAGTGCAGTTGCTGGGTCATTGGATAGTTCTATTTTTAACTTTTTGAGGAACCTTTATACTATTTTCCAGAGTGGCTACACCAGTTTGCATTCCCACAAACAATGTAAGAGGGTTCCTTTTTCTTTGCATCCTTGCCAACATCTGTTGTTTCTGGAGTTATTTATTTTATCCATTCTGACTGTTGTGAGGTGGTATCTCATTGTGGTTTTGATTTGTATTTCCCTGATGCTGAGTGATGTTGAGCATTTTTTTCATTTTTTAAATGAAATACAATTAATTAATGTATAATGTATTATTAGTTTCAGAGGTAGGGTCAGTGATTCATCAGGCCTATATAATACCCAGTCATTACTTCACATACCCGTCCATCACCTTGAGGATTTTTAAAAAAGATTTTATTTATTTATTTGGGAGAGAGAGAGTGTGTGTTGGAGCATGAGCGGGTGGAGGGGGTGAGGGTAGGCAAAAGGGGAGGGAGAAGCAGTCCCCCACTAAGCAGGGAGCCCCATGTGGGGCTTGATCTCAGGACCGCGGGATTACAACCTGATCCAAAGGCAAATGCTTAACTGAGGCCATCCAGGTACCTCTTGAGCATTTTGATGAAATACTAAATAAATGTGAACGGAAATGCTGTTTCCGTCTTTGGAATGTGATAAAGGCATTTAAAAAATCATATAGTTCTTGGGATGCCTGGGTGGCTCAGCGGTTGAGCATCTGCTGTCAGCTCAGGGTGTGACCCCGAGGTCCCAGGGTTGAGTCCCGCGTCGGGCTCCCTGCGCATGGAGCCTGCTTCTCCTTCTGCCTGTGTCTCTGCCTCTCTCTCTCTGTGTCTCTCATGAATAAATAAAGAAGATCTTAAAGTCTTACAAGAATTAAAAAAAATATATAGTTCTTTAAAAATACTGATGATGAAGTGGTTAGAGGAAACTCATTTTTTCCTTAAAAAACCTAAAATTCCCCATGAACAACATTGGAATAATGGCTTATTTTAAGTATGATTCATAGGATTTTCTTTGGCGTAGTCAAATCAAATAATGTGAAACTTGCAAAGCTTGAAAAGTGCTACCTTATTAATCAGTTATGTTTAGTTAAACTTTTCTGATTTTCCCTCTTTTAGCCTTGGGGACTGATGGTTAAGAAACAAAGAAATTGACACACATGGAAGTGTTCTTCTTTTCTGCTGTTCCAGTTTTTATGTAGTTTCAGAGGGATTGTAGGTGTAAATTGTCCTACTTTGGTAGTCAATTATCATTTAAAATAATTTTGAATTGTTTAACAGGTAGATTATAAGTAATTTTCACTTACTAAAATAGGACAAAATAATTAGCTTTTGTTTTCCATGTGCTTAATATTTTAAGAACAAATTTACAACTTGTATCAATTTGAACTTTAGCTCCATTTGTGAAGTTTACATTTTTTGTCACATCTCACTTTACATCAAAGGTGATATGCTGATGGCTTAATTTCTTTATAAGAACATCTTTGTGGCTTTTAATTGCTGTTGGCTAGGCTTTTGTATTAAGAATATGAGCGCAGATTCTTTTCCATAAGGAGGTATTCAGGCTTTAAACATTTATTTGTTCATTTATACCAAGCTGACCTGAAGAGTGATTAACCGTGAAAACATGGGTACAAATAGAGCTCAAAGAACACAAAATGGAAGGGGAAGCTAAAGGTGATTGTAGTAGGAGGAGAACTTCTCAGCAATGAGTCCTGAAGATGTAGTTTTATTTATATTCCTCTTTGGGATCAGACAAGGGATTAGGAAAGCATGCAAATCCAGAGGTGAGAGGGTCAGTACAATACTGCTTGTATTGACCAGCAGTAAAAATATGCCTTAGAATTAGACAAACCTGGGTTCCAGTCCCAGGTCCATCATTTATTAGTGCTGGGGCCTAAGCAATAATATTGGCTTCCTGTGGCCTTCTGTGAAGAAATTAAATAAGATAATGTATAGGAAGCACTTAGTCTAGGGATTCTCAACTAGGAGCAGTTTTGCCTCCCAGGAGACATTTGCCAGTGTTTAAAAATGTTCTTGATTGATTGACATATCTGGTGAAGGTAGAGGGCTGTTATTGGCTTCTAGTGGGTAGAGGCCAGGGATACTACTACATGTCTTGTAATACAGAGGACAGCTCCCATAACCTTATTTGGTTCCAAATGTCGGTAGTTACTGGGGTTGAGAAACTCTGACTTTAGCACAATTCCTGGCCCAGAGCAAAGGCTTCAGGAATGTTAGTTCTTATCACTAACATCATCATCATCATCATCATCACCATCATCATCATCAATTGTTGATACAGTAGGTTTCAGTTGGTTGCATGTTTCTTGTTCTTTCCTTTCTTTACCTTGTAAATGAATTTATCCCTGTACCTCAAGTCTAGATTTCTGTCCCAGCCTTGTCAAATACTTCCCTGAATCTTTTCTGTTACGCAGACTCATACCAGACTAAGATTTCTTAACCATTTATCTCCTATCCTTCCTTTACTCCTTATTAAGCAAGTATGATGAATAAGAGTGTACATTCTAGAGTCAGCCAGTTTGGATTGAAATGTAAGCACTACCACCTGTTAGAAAAGTGCTTTAGGCAAATTATTAATTTTTTGTGTTTTCGTTTTCTCATCTGTAAAATGGGGATTATGTTGTACCTTCTTATGTGATTGTGAGCATTAAATGAAATCAGCTATGTAAAGCACTTGGCTCAATGCCTACCATGAAGAAAGTGCTCACTATGTTATTTCATGAGTGAATAGAAGCTGCACCAGGTTATTTTGCTTTTTCATCTCTATGTGGTTGTGCTTTTGTTTAAATTTATAATAGAAGAGCTATCTTGGTAAGTAATAAACAAAATGAAAAGGTCTCTACAGATTAGTAAGGTAGGAGAAATGCACTAACCTTGCACTGTCCAGTACAGTAGCCAGGAGCCACATGGGTGACTGAGCATTTGAAATGTGGGCTACCCAAATTGAGATATGCTTTAAGTGTGACGTACACATTGGGTTAAGAGACAGTACAAAAAAAGGATTGTAAGGTATGTCAGCAACTTTTAATATTGATTACATGTTAAAATGATATTATTTTTGATATATTGAGTTAAATAAAAAATATTAAAATTAGTTTTACCTGTTGTGTTGAGATTTTAAAAATGTGGGTGGCTACTAGAAAATGTAAAATTACATATGCAGCTTGGTTTATATTTCCATTAGACTGTGCAGAGGTAACCTAAGAGGCAAGACTTCTTGAATGTAGGTGCATCTGCCAGATTCAGAATGCTCCTATTGCAATGGAAATGTCCCATAACATTTACTGGCATGATATGGATGTATAGTCATGACAAGGCAGGTATGGGAACCTGTCTCTGAGCCCAATTTATCTGGCTTATTTGGTGAAATTGTAAACTGGAGACATGTGGATGATTTTGAGCTCTCTTTGGAACTTGGAATTTTACGGAAGAAATATTTTCTCTCTGTATAAGTCTAGAGAACATCTGGAGAGTAGTTTCATGTGGCTGCCTTTTGTTTCCAAAATGGAAGGTATTGAGTTCTGGGAGAGTTGCTGTTTTCTGCTATTTTGTGATTTAGTCCAGTGATTCATGATAAAAATGTGAAGTTTACACACATATGTACAAAATCTCTTTCTACTTAATTGACTGCATTTGGGGGTAATTGTCTTGTAGGTTGGATGCATCGATGCATTTTAAAAACTGGTTGGAGCTAATGTACTGTGCAATCCAAAGATTCTCATGTGGTTATTTGTAATACAGTATTTTCTCCTATTTGATACTTGTTTTAGGGCCTAAAGTGTGAAATGATTAATTCTATTTAAAGATGAAAATCAGTGGTAACTATATGCATAATATTTTTCTGCAGGTGTTGATCTCTTAATTTATATTTTTTCTACATGGTGCTTAAGAATTTAGTTGTCAGGTTGAAAAATTGACAAGGAAGATGACAATCTATTATAAATAAGTGTTTAAACTTAGAAAGTTATGGCAGCAACCTCAAGATTATAAAATTGTAAAAGTGAATGGTATAAGGTCCAAAAAGCCTGTCTTATGTAGTCTTTGGTATTTCTCTCTGCATTAGGGACATTCCGGGAAATGCAGGTAAGTTTATCAAAGAAAATAAAAACAGATTATATTCTTCCATTTAGTGGGCATGATTTCTTATGTTTTAGTGTATTTCTTTCCAGTCTTTTTCTATGCATATATCCTATTATGGAAATGAGGTCATGTTTTACTTATTTGGCAAAAATATATTGAATTCATGGGGTACCTGTGTGGCTCAGTCAGTTAAGCATCTGCCTTTGGCTTAGTTTATGATCCCAGGGTCCTGGAATTGAGCCCAGCATTGGACCCCCTGCTCAGCAGGAGTCTGCTTCTCCCTCTGCTTCCCCCAGGTCCCTCCCCCTGCTTGTGTTCTTTCTTTTTCTTCTCTCAAATAAATAAAATCTTTAAAGAAAACATGTTGAATTCTTACTGTGTGGCAGGCATTGTTCTAGATACTGAAGATATGGTGGTGACTGAAACTGACATTGGCCCTCCACTCTAATGAGAGAAACCTGACAGTAAACAGTTCAGATGCAGTTCATCATTTTAAGGGATTTGATGGGGGAAATATGGGGTGCTGTGGGAGCACTAAAGTACTATCTTATAATCATATATTCATCTTACACTTGAAAAAATGAATCTAGGGGAAGCCAATTATCTGTTGCCTACTGAATGATATATTAGAAACAGCCTCCTCCTATTTATTGTGACTTCTTTGTTTACTGTTCTTTTCTACTATTCTGGTTCTGCTAGAACTCCCTACTCTGTCCCAATTCTTATGTCCAGCCCACTGGCAAAAGAGGGACTTTCTTTGTTCACATTTCTTCTCTGGGAGCAAGTGAGATTCTCTTTGGAATAGTGGAACAAGTGCAGTTCAACCTATAGGGAAGGATGGTTTCCATTTGTAGTATCAATGTTACTATACTAGAGCTTCTCGAGCTTGGCAGTGAATACCCTATAAAATGTTTCTTTTGTGGGAAATAAGAGAAGTTTGAAAAGAAGGGTTTGTGGGTATTTTCTGGGCAACCTGTTCTGGTATCTGTATTAGTTTATTTGTCGCTATGTAACAAATTTCTCCAAAACTTAGTGCTTTAAATAATGATATTTGTTATCTTACAGTTTCTTTTTTTTTTTTCTTAAGATTTTATTTATTTATTCATGAGAGACACAAGAGAGAGGGCAGAGACATAGGCAGAGAGAGAAGCAGGCTCCTCGCAGGGAGTGCGATGTGGGACTCAATCCTGGAACTCCGGGATCACGCCCTGAGCTGAAGGCAGACGCTCACCGCTGAGCCACCCAGGAGTCCCTATCTCACAGTTTCTGTGAGTCAGGAATCTGGGAGCGGTTTGTTGGGTTCTCTGGCTCAGGGTCTGTATCATGTTTAATCAGTGTGCAGCAGAAGGTGCAGTCTCATTTGAAGGCTTAACTGGAGGAGGATCTGCTTCCAACCTTATCCATAAGGTTGCTGAAGGATTCAGTTCCTTGCAGCCTGTTGGACTGAATGGCAAGGAACTAAGGACACACTCCAACAACAGCCCACCCAGTTCCTCTCGGGTTATTGTTGGAAGATTTCCTCAGTTCCTTGCTACTTGGGCCTCTCCGTAGGATAGCTCTACACATGGCAGCTGGCTTTTCCCAGAGTGAATGTGCAAGAGAGAGCAAGAAAGAGAAGGGTATAAGGAAGGCTGTAGTCACAGTTTTTAATAATCTAATCTTAGAAGTGACATCCCATCCTTTTTGCAATATTCTGTTTAGTTGAACCAAGTTGCTAGGTCCAGACCACTTTGAAGGGTATGCATATCAGGAGATGGGGATCGTTGGAAACCATTTTAAGAAGCTGCCTAATGGAGCACCTGAGTGGCTCAGTGGTTGAGTGTCTGCCTTTGGCTCAGGTCGTAATCCCAGGGTCCTGGAATCAAGTCCCTCATCGGGCTCCCTGTGGGGAGCCTGTTTCTCCCTCTGCCTATGTCTCTGCCTTCTCTCTCTGTGTCTGTCATGAATAAATAAATAAGATCTTTTTAAAAAAGCTGCCTAATGCAGCATCCTTAATGGTTCTCTCCCAATTGGTGTTCACATAGGACTCAGTATTTCCTCATTATCAGCTCCTTACCTTTATTTTAGTGGATTACTTTCCGTCAATAGCCTGTAGCCCAATGAGGGCAGGGACCATGTCTGTGTTGTTCATGGATGCACTCCCAAGGCTTGGGTTTGTGGCACAAAGGAGTGGAAGAAGCTATGTTAAATACAGCTTTTACTTCTCTTCTCACCAGAGTCAGCTCCTTGCTTCTGCTGGGTTTCCTGGACCCACCGTGTTTGCCTGGCCCCAAGTGACAACCCTTGACTTTAGACCTAATTCTTGCAGTTTTACTTTAGATCAGGGATTGGCGAACTAGCACTTGTGGGCCAGGTCAGTTCCACTTCCTGTTTTCATAAAGCCCATGAGCAGGAATGGATTTTCATTTTTAAATGGTTGAAAAAAATCCAAAGGACAGAATTTCAGAGCACATGAAAATTACGTGAAATACTACTGCCCATGTCTGTAAATAAAGTTTATAAAATAAATTAAAAACAAATATAATTTAAAAATAAAAAAATAATAAAAATAAAATTAAGTTTATATAATATTCATTCATTTCAGCACTGCCTCAGGCTGCTTTTGCACCACATTGGCAGAATTGGAATAGTTGCAACAGAGACTGGTTGACAATCGCTAAAATATTTACTATCTAGCCCTTTACAAGGTAAAAGTTTGCTATCTAGCCCTTTACAGTAAAAGTTTGCCGACCCTTGGTTCAGACTAATATACTGCTGTCTATTTCTAGCATAAAGTTGGGAGGGGTGGAGATGGTGAGATGGGGAAGCCGAAAAGCTCTGCAACTAATCCCTTGTTGAGTCTTAAGTATGCTTTCATGATATGGTGGTGTCCCAGATTAGTCACATACCATATTCAGATTTAGGAAGTAACACATCCTGAGGTTGAATAGACTAAATGAGTTTCAAATTCCCTCCTCTTTTTAGTTTATAGAAATGGACTCCGTATAAAAATACCAAGTTATTGAATGTACTTCTTCTGAAATAGCACACACATTAGTATGATATGTAGATTTTTTTGGTTGATACTAGCTTGGCTTCCATGTAAGCTTATGGGATCATTATGATTAAAATATATTAGTTAAATTTCCATTAACATTAGGCTGAAAAATATGGATGAAGTGCTGGTCTGGCACATAAAGTAGACCATTACAATATATGAAATTACTTTAGTTGTTACCATCTCAAATAATTTGGGAGACAATTGCTGACACAAAATCAATTTTAAAACCACAGGAATTGAAATACTAGAGGAATTTATATTCTGTATTTGTCAAAGTGCAACACAAGTATCTAATTAGAATTGACATAATAGTAATAGCTGACTTGATACAAATTTGATTTTTTTTTTACAAATTTGATTTTATATTAATTTCAGTTGCTGAGTAATGATGAATTTTCTTTCCCTTATATACAGTTGTTTTTCTTCATATTAAGCTGTCATTTCTGAGTTGTTGGTTTGTGGTCCATCAAGTATGGATTATATGTAGCCTTTTAAATTAGGTGGTAATAGCTCAGGGTATAAAGTCTAATAGATTATGGCTGAGTTCTAGTTTCTGCTAGGTTCTGCTCTATAACCTTGCTTCAATTTTCTTAGCTTCAGTTTCCCCATCTGTTAACTGGGTTTACTCACAAGGCTGTATTATCAAGATATTGTGAGATTGAGGAAAAAACATGTGATGTACTTGGTAATAGTGCATGGGATATAGTGAAAGTTTACTGAGTGTTAGATGTATTGTTATAATTACTCTTAGCAATATTATTTAATGTTGCTAATATTAATATAATTTAGGTGTTCTGCCATTAGTGGAAATGTGAGAATATTATGGGCTCCACCTGTTTGGAGCCACACTGCAGCTCGTAGCTTGTACAGTTCTCAGAATTTGAAAGCATGCAACGCCTCCTAGCCACAGAACTCTTTAGCTCATTTCCTTGGGGAATGACTCTCTGACCCATCTAAAGCATCCTATTCATGTTTCTCTCATTTTGGGCATCTTAAATGAGCCCCATTAGCCCATACAGATTCCTTCTCAGGGCAAAAGCTAGCACACAGCACAAGAGATCCAAGGGCTGGGTGGCATGAAATTTCTTAGTACCTTTCCAGTTTTCGAAGGCCATGGCATGCATATATAGAAAATTATAATGTTCCCATGTGTCTCTAGAGTGAGAGGCTGATGTTGCCCATGACTAGAAATGCCAAGTTAGGGTGGTGGCATGAGAATCAGTGACTTCTCAGTACACTGGTAACCCCAAACCACATGATTTTGCCATGGTGTATGGTTAGGAAGCTTCATCTCTTTGCAAAGTCTGGGTGCAGTGATAAGATGTCAGGCGATCCAAGGAACCAAATTTGCCTGCTGGGGAAGGGCATATTTGTAGATGGTTGCATTTGGACTTGAACTTTTGGTGAGTAGAGTGGAGGAAGAATGGGATACCTCATACAACAGTGACTCTCCATGGCTGCTGGGATTTCTAGTGTCTTGCACATGCTCCTGCTGTGTATATGTGTGTGGGAGTTATGTTTGTTGTGTGGAAATAAATGAAGATCACCTAAATGAGAGCAAACAGAGGCTATGTATTCAGAGCTGGCTATAACAAGAAGCGGAGTCCGTATCACTTGTTTTGACAAAGACTCTTAGATGCAGTGGGCGGAATGGGATATCTCAACAGTGAATAAAGGGGAGACTTCAGTTATATATGGTTTGTTTGGAGGTTGTTGGCATACGGAAGCTGAAGGCAGGCTAACCAGAAGCAAGGCATCTTATGTGAATTGTTTTGGGGAGAATATTTGGTTTCCTTTGGTTGGTCCTGAGTTAGAAGCCATAATAAAAGATAAGGAAGTTGGTCTTGTTGACCAAAGCCTGACTGTTGCAGGCTGGTTACAGCAGAGTTTTTGAGCCAGAATCCTATTGTCATGGCCACACATATCCATTTATATATTAAGTCTTTCAGTTCTCTCTTTCATCATTCTTTTGCTTGTGAGTGGTTGGCCACTTCAGGAAAGGCTAGAGATTTAGGCCTTCCCCTATCAGAGATGGTCCAGTTGTCTCCATAGATAATTGCATTGCAAGATCTTCTTGACCTTTTTGTTGTATTTTCAGAGCAGTCATTTGACTACTATGACAAGAATGAAAACACTTAAGAGTTCCTATAAGTTGCTTTAGAACGAGGAACACTGATTGCTCAGCCCAGGCCAAGAGAACAAATTCCACAGGCCATGAGAATCAATCTTAGGAAGGAAAGTAACTGTTTCCTTAAGGCAATGTTTAACCTGTTTTGCCTCTTCTGTTTCATTGATCCAGGTGTAGCAAGCAGCATTGGCAATGGCACAGATACCACCATCACTTAGCCAAAAAATCTAGAACAATGTATTTTCATCACTGCTTGTGCCATTGAGTTGAGACTGATCTATGTTCATCAGGGGTAGAAGTGGTATTATTAATAATGTTTTCCAGAGTAAGTCATTAATTTGTTACAGATCTTTCTATTTGTAAGATTCCCATCATTGGGACCACTGCTCTGATTGTTTGCATAAACAGTGAGTCAGTCATTTCCCAAGGTAAAGTGCCTGAATAATGAAGGGTGGCCTCATTTTGGAGCTCATGTCCAGGCTTGGTGATATATAGAGTTAGAGGCTCTGTGCATGGGAAGGTCTTGGAATATAATTCCTAAAGTGCATGAGGTATTAGTCTGAGGCAAATGGGATCAGGCATCTTGGTTGCAAAAGGAGTGGTAGGTGCTTATGGAGATACATGGTAAATGGAGTTGTTCATAACAGCAAACATCACATTAGCTAGGTTAAATATTTGAATCTCTAAGAGTTTCCTTCAGGTGGCAAGTATTTGGACCATTACTCTAGGAAATTTGTTGAATTCAAATGTGAAATTACCTAGGATCAGAACAACAGATTGTAATAATTCTTTTTTTTCCCCCCCTGGGAGAGAGGGTCACTAGTAGAATCACACATTGGTTTGTTTAAGGTCATTTGGCCACATAGTTATAAGTAGAAATGCCATTGACTGTAGCTCCAGTGGTTTCATTTGATTAAACTGAAATTGTCCAGAGTACTATATCATGGGTATCCAGTGATGATGGCAGTCAGTAACACTGAGGCAATTGCTACTGTTTAGAATGATCAAAGGGTGAATATTTTCTTTCCTAACAATTACAATAGAAAGAGAAGAGAAAAAAAATGCCATCATGGGTGGACAACAAACAAGGGTCTACAGAGAGAGAAAAATAAGTGTAAGGAGGTAGGTGAAAAACAAAATAGGAATTAGATAGGTTCTGGAACTGGCCTTGAGTGGAAACTGTCCCCTGAGGTTATCAGCTTGTTGCAGAATTCTTTTTTTTTTTTTTTTTAAGATTTATTTATTCATAAGAGACAGAGAGAGAGAGAGAGAGTGAGAGAGGGAGAGACACAGGCTCCATGCAGGGAGCCTGATGTGGGACTCCAGGACCACGGCCTGGGCTGAAGGCAGGTTCCAAACCACTGAGCCACCCAGGGATCCCCTGTTGTTGCAGAATTCTTGAGTCAGCTGTCTACTTCTGAAAATTGACTACTTTTAGAGGGTCCCAGAGAATCTTCGATTTGATGTCCCCATGTGGGAGTAGCATTCTAATTCTGTGGAGTTTTCCATCTCTAGTTGTGAAGCATGAACCCATGGACTGACTCCTTGGAGTTTCACTGGTGTACTTGTTAACAGTACCAGATAATGTCTCCTCCAACAAGGTTCAAAATCAGTTTTTCTCTGATGTTTCTTCCAATTGAGAAATCTTGTTGAAGATCATGGAGAGGCTGTTTAGGAAGACGTCGTAGGAAGGAGGCCTTCACTTGTTGGAGATAGGGCTGAGTGTAGTACATGAGTCCCTTGTGATATTTTTGCCACATCTGTGAGCTGCAGGACAGAATCTAGTATTCGAAGTAAAATCCCCAAACAGATGCGCCTTTTAGCTATTCATTCATAGGAGAATAATGTGTTCCCAAGAAAGTGAACCACATTGATATAAGGGTTAGTGGGAGTAGCTTTGGCCAAGATGAAAGAGCCACTATTAGATCAGCACCTTCTTTAATTCCTGGATGTTGTCGACAGTTATTTTATAGTCTGTTTTGAAAATCCCCTATAGTTTTATCTTTTTTCATCTTCATCATGATTGAGCTATGTATGGTTCAATCTATTTTTATTAGAAACATTTTGGGGATGGCTTTTTAGATTTTGCCCTACTTTTCAGGTCTTTGTTGTATTTTTTTACCCTCTGGTTTATTGTGAAAAGAGACATCCTGTAGGTCTTATCCTGGAACAGTCCAATTAGCTTTTCCTAGTCAGAATTTAGATTCCAACAAACATGTGTACAAGTTGATAAAAGCCTGGTTACCCAGGATCATATGTACCCAAAACAATTATAAATTCTTCTATGAATACTTGTTGGTCTTGTCTGGATATAGGAAAAACCCTTAGTTATGGCTCTCGTTCAGCTCAGGTCCAAGGTTTAAATTTTGTAGTTGTCTAAATACGAAGTTCTTGGATGGAATGGATCTTTAGACACAACTGATATCTTGGGTTCATTGGGAAAAGGTAGAAGGTCTGTATAAGGGAAAGAGGAATAACAAAGATACAGATTGAGCAGAAGGAAGAGGGAAGAGGAAAAGCTGGTTGTAGGGAGGCAACTGGAGCACGGGGGAGGATTTACTAGGGACATGAGTCTAGTTTGTTGTTTTTTAAGATTATTAAATTGTTCATTAGCTTTGGCCAAACAATATTTTAGTGAAGTAGTTTTTATTTTTTTATTTTTAAATATTTTATTATTTTTTTATTCATGAGAGATACACAGAAAGAGGCAGAGACATAGGCAAAGGGAGAAGCAGGCTCCGTGCTGGGAGTCTGATATGGGACTCGATCCCAAGGACTCCGGGTCATGATGTGAGCCAAAGGCAGATGCTCAACCACTGAGCCACCCAGATGTCCCGCCCCCTTTATTTAAGGTGAGGCAATTTTTAAATCGGAATTTTATTTGGAGGGCCTTTGCCTGCCAATAAGAAATGCTGCCATGTTAGGATGACTTCTAGTGCTGCGGGAGCACATGGGAGGGTCACTCAATCCTATGGGGTGGACTGGGTGGGGTTGGAGCCCTTCCATGGCTCGCGATGCTTGGAACCCCAGAAGATGTAATTAGATGGGCCACTGGGGGCTGAGGTCCATGGAGAGTGTCAGAAGTCAAACAAGCAGGAACATTTAGTTACTAGTTAGACCTTGGGATAAGAGGGGAAAAAGGTCAGCTGAAACCTCTGTTGCCTTCACTGAGATGAGGTCTAAGAAGGAGGAACACATCTGTCTGTTGGAGCCTGAAGAAGATATGTATATTTGCTTTCTGGTCTCTTTCATGTTTACATGTAAATACAAGTACACCCACACACATGAACATGCATTCATGTATAGTGTACTTGCACACACTAACAAAGGCTTTAAATGTAGGAGGTCCTCAATAAACCCAGCAAATATTGGCTTCCGTAATCTGGAAGGAAGTTTTAGTTTCTACACTCCTTAAATGGAGAATTCTTATCCCTACCTCCCATCTCTGTTTAAAAGATTACATAAGGTAACATGCATGCGGCATAGCACCTGATGTATATTAACTGCTCAACAACCGTAAGTTCTCTTTGGAATTGTACAGTAGGTGTTGTTCAACCTTAGTGATCACTTAGTTCTTCAATTTTCTTCAATTTTTCAACTCATGAAGAAAAATGCTGCCAATTGGGCCTGAGAAAATCTTATTTCCCTTCCTCCTTTTTTTCCTATGGCACCTCTCAAATAAACATTTTGTTTAATGTTTTCTAGATTGTCCATTGAAGGTGGCATTGGTGAAATGAGGCGAGATAGGTGCAAGAATTAGGATTATAATGAACGTTCATATAAGAAGCAGGGTATTTTTCCTGGAGGAAGAGAGGAATTAGAATTTGATGACCCCATGAGAACTGGCAACAGTTGGTTGAAAGTGGTGCCTGTGGACTTAGTGTCTTAGACTCTCAACCTGACAGTTGGCTGCCTTCCATTGTAGACCCGGTAATGTCTGCCTCCCTAGTTGGAAGACTAGACAAAATGATCTTTCTATATTTAAACCAACCTCTCGGGACAAAATTGGAGATGGAAGGAGAATCTTTTTCAGTTTCATTGGTGACTCAGAAAAGCTTGTCCAATGGACACTGGTCTGGTGAGAACCACAAAATCACCAATCTGTGAGACTAGCTCAAACAACAGGTTTATAGGGCTTTGTGTTCTACACTGTTATTCTTTTTATGGCACACAATACTTTTAGATAGCACAATACAAAATAGAAGGATGTAAGAGAAAAAAAAGGAATGGCCTGATTCCCCTATACAAGTAGAAAGCAATAACAAAATCTGGGTACTACCAAATGTAGAATAAACAGCGAAGAACTCAATGCAAAGAGAGTGGTGTTCTGACCCAATGCCAACTCACCACACTAAGAGTCAACTAGCTGTGAGCAGCAAGGCACATGGGACCTCCTTGGATCCATGCCTGGGGGTCAGCAAACATTTTCTGTAAAGGCCTGGTTTGTAAATATTTTAGGCTTTTCAGGCCAGTTTTTGTTGCAACTGTATGAAAGCAGATATAGATAATATATAAATGTATAGGAGATTCTGTGTCCCAGTTAAATTTTATTTGTGTACATTGGAATTTAAATTTTATATAAATTTCACATGCCATGAAATCTCACTCTTCTTTTGATTTATTTTCAACCATTTAAAAATGTAAAAACTGTTCTTGCCTTATGTGCCATACAGAAACATATGGTGGGTTGGATTCGGCCCTTGGGCCATAGTTTGCTATTTCCTGCTTAGTAGGGAATGGATAAATACTCATGGGTGTGATAGAGCAATAATAACAGTAAAAATAATAGCAGCCAATAAATAGTTTACTAAACACGTAGGTCAAAGTACTGGGTGTCAGATGTTGTTTTAAATATTTCATATAAATTATCTCGTTCATTCTCTTGTTAACATTATGAAGTAGTACCATTATTACTCCCATTGTTCTGATGAGGAAACGGAGGCTCGGAGAGGGTCTCAGTGAGTGGTGGAACCCTGGGAATCTTCCTTCAGAGTCCTTGGCTGCATTATTAAGCTCTTATGGCCATCAAGATTCATCACCATAAGCAGACATTTTAAAGTGATCAGGGGCTCAGTCAAGGAAAATATAGGCAGTACTAGGTGCCTAGGGACCCCCTTTGCCATGCCACCATGATATGCCCTTACAACAGGAGATCACTGCTTATATCTAATTTTTATCTTTTTTTTAAGTTTTAGGGCTTTTAAAAAATACTTTATTCATTTATTTATTTTAGAGTGTGTGAGAGAGAGAGAGAGTGCAAGCAGGGGTGGGAGTGGGACAACAGACCACCCTGAGCACAGGGCCTTATCTCATAACCTTGAGATCATGATCTGAACTGAAATCAAGAGTCTGATGCTCAACCAACTGAGCCACCCGGGTGCTTCTAAAGTTTTGGTGTTTTTAAAATGATAATTATTCTTCCTTTTCTAGATATAAAAGCAACATGACATAAGTTCATTATGAAAAATTGAGAGAATGTAGAAAATCTTGGAAAAGAAAATAGGATTCCCTGCATCTTGCCATCCAGAATTAATTCCTTTTTTTTTTTAAGATTTTATTTATTTATTCATGAGAGACATACAGAGAGAGAGAGAGAGAGAGAGAGAGAGGAGCAGAGACACAGGCAGAGGGAGAAGCAGGCTCCATGAAGGGAAGCCTGACATGGGACTCAATCCTGGGTCTTCAGGATCACACCCTGGGCCGAAGGTGGCGCTAAACCGCTGAGCCACCTGGGCTGCCCCAGAATTAATTCCTGTTAGTAGTTAGGAATATATCATCCCTGTCTTTCTCCTACACTAGTATTTTATGTACATATTGTACATCTTTTTAACAGCTTTATTATAATATAATTTACATACAATATAATTCACCCACTTAAAGAGTACAATTCCGTGGGTTTTGGAATGTTACATTGTTAAATTTAGAAATCATGGTAAAATATATATAACACAAAATGTGTCCTTTTAAACTTCTTTAAGTGTACAATTCAATGGCATTCATTATATTCACAATGTTGTGCAGCCATTGCCACTATTCCCCAAACTTTTTCATTGCCCAAACCAAAACTCTGTAACCATTAAGCAATAACCACTTACTTCCCTTCTTCCTAAGCTCCAATCTACTTTCTGTCTCTGGATTTGCATGTTCTAGATGTTTCATATAAATGGAATCATATAATTTGTCCTTTTGTGTCTGGCTTATTCACTTAGCATAATGTTTTCAAGTTTCATCTGTTTTGTAGCATGTGTCAGATGTACATATTGTATTGTAGCCTACTTTTTAATTTAACAGCATGCTGTGAAAATGTTCCTGGGTAGGCAGGGACTAGACAGTAGAAGAGGTGGGCTGAGTTTTATAAGCCATTCTGTAGAGTTTGGATTTCCTCCTGTGGGCAATGAGGGAATGGCAATTTTTTTTCTTGTTCTTTTCTTAAGGAGGGGAATGACATGATGAGAATTCTGTTTTAGAAGGAGCACCCTGGCACAGGTATGGAAGAGGCCTGGGACTTGGTGATTTTGGAAGCCTTGATCTCAAACTTGAGTAAACAAAGTTAAAGTTGTCCATGGTGTTTATAAAATGCAGACTCCCTGGCCTTGACTTAGAGTCCTCCCTCAGTGGATTGAGAGTGGGAATCTGCATTTTAAACCTGTGTCCTGGTTGGTTGTTAATGCAGATGTTCCTGAGCTTTATTTATTTTGATAAGTACTGGATTAAAGGTTGGAAGGCTAATTTGTAGTTTTTCCCAATTTGATTTTTAAAATTTCAATGATAGATAAAATGCTTTTCTATTTAAAGTGAAGCAAAAGCTACTCTGTAGTTGCATCTTTTTTTAAGGCAAGACTATTGGCACTTGGGGATTTATTTTGACTGGAAGAAGCATATGATGTTGTAGTCACTGCCTGATGACTTCTGCCTCTAACTGTATAAATACTCTTTATCATTAATTCAGTCATGTGCACTTTGCTTGTACCAACAGGAGTTTCAAGCTACTTTGGGTGAGGAGCCTGCTTTACCATTCCCTATTATGTCCCATGGTATTTGGTGCTGCAGTTGACAGTCATGAGTGTTTAATTAAGTGATCTGAAACGAGGGATTAAATTCTAAGGTTGAAATACTGCATGTTTATTTTTCCTGTTGTGGATGGCCTGTTCAAATTGAAATTCAGCAAATCTCTTCTTTAAAAAAATGGCTATTTTTATTCATCCAGGAGTTTATTCTTAAGGTTTGATTACACGTTTAATCTATTTCTCATTAGAATCCTTCTGACTCTGCTCTGTTTTCTACTCCTTAACGAAACACCATCCACAGATTCAATTCTTTTTTCCTGTGTCATAAAAAGTATCATAAAGAAGTGATATTCATTATATCTGCCATATAGACTGACTACTGTTTGTTTCTATATGTGACTGTCCTAAAAAACAATTGCAACTATCCTGTTTACCTCTCACAAAGGACACCAGGCTATGAGGAGACAACATCCTCAATTAGGCGGGTCTGCCAAGAGCTGGGAAGATTTTTGAGACATCTAGAAAGCTCAGGTCAAAAACCCTGAGAAAGCCTGTACTGTAAGAAAGGAGAAGCCTCCTAGCTGTTGGATGGAGCTTCCAGAGCAGGATCCCTCTGTTCCAGTGGGGCAAGCAATCTCATGGGAGGAAGATGGCATCTGTTAGGAAGAGCCCACTGTCACCTCCTTGCAAATGTAAATAACTAATTGTCCCTTCTGAATAAAGCTTGTATGTAACTGTTCCTGAATTTTCATAAAAAAAATAATTCAAGACACACTGGAGACACACACAACAAGGGCAGGATCTGAGATTGGAACTGTAAGAGCCACCTGTCCATCACCAAAATGAGTAATTTAGAGTGGTCCAGAACTAGAGTGTGGCTAGTTTATCTCTGGTCTTTCTTTCTTCAAGAGAGGTTTGAGCTTACCAGTGTGGAAGGGGCTCGTTTGCCTGAGGACTTGAGTTCTGGACACTGGGAAAATCAGCTTCTTGGAATGGAAGGTGTAAGAAGCCCTGAGGAGGGGTTGTCCCAATCCCCTCCCCACTTCTGCCTCCCTCCTCCCCCACTCCAATATGCTGTATGAGGCTGTGAGTATCTCCCTTATTTTGGTCTTTATTTTCCCGATCGATAGAGCAGGAGGAGGTTGGGCAATATGGTCTCTGAGGAACCTGGCAGTTCTAACACTAATCACTCCTTGGTAGCTTGTGGACCTTTCTTCCTGTATTTACTCTGGTTTTGGTTGACCACTGTCCTTCCTTCCATTTGGCAGGAGATGGAGTGTTTAGTCTTTATCTTGTCTTTATTGGGAACTCTTCTGAATCCCTCTGACAGAGAATTGGCTGGACTTTAAAGTTCTCTCTATATCAATAGAAATATATCACCTTCCTTTTTATATAAGTGGTCTGTATAATAGAAATTTTTTTTCTTTGAGACCTTTAATTTCTGAGTATGAGTCATGACTTGCAGCCAGCATCACGAGAGCAATATTGAGGATAACAAGGAAGTTGTGTTGTTATTTTAGGTCTTACTGTTTTCTGGGTTGTACCCTGGAACCCATGCTTCTCATCTATATGTGATTTATAATTTATGAGGAAAATATAGAAAACTGGCCCTGTGTGAGTGATTTCTGTCCCTATAGCAATCAATATGTACCATATTTACTACTTATGTTGTCTTGGCTGACTGTGGTTGCTCTAACTGATGGTGTTGGATCACTCCTTGATATCTTGTGAGTATCATGTGGACCAGTGGTATCACCTCCAAACCAAACTAATTGTGTTTGTTTTTATTTTTTGGTCACTTTCAATTTTTTAATTCCATTTATTTAAGTTCCTCTTATCACATAGAATACTGATCCTTACCTTTTACATTTTGGTTTTGTTTAACATCTATTGGAGACCTTGTGCTCATCTCCATCACTTTCACTTTCGAAACTTTCTCTTTTCCTTTATCTCTTTTCCAGATATCCTGTTGGCTTGTTTTGTTTTCAATTCTGTGATCCAAATATCATGAATCCTATACTGTTCTTACTTCTCTTGTGGGATTTTTTTGCCTGGTTAGACCTCCTTTGAGGTCTTTTCTTCCATGTGTTTCATGTCAGCCTTTGATATCCTTGTATCCCTTGTCTCCATCCTGTGGATATGCCTTATAAATTCACCCCACTATCCTTCTTCATTCTCTCTACTTTGTCCTGGTATAGCAACTGCCTTGCTGATTTCTTTATGCCTTCACCTGGTCTACAGAATCCACTTCACACTCTATAGCATGGCTGACAACACTTCACTATCAGCCCCTAGTCTTCCTCTCCAGCTTGCTCTCATTTCCCTCAGTTTAGTCATATACCTCTCATCTTACTACCTCCAACATGCAAGCTTCTTTCCTATGTCTGTGCTTCTGTTTGCAGGATAACCCTAAGCCAGGATGCCGGTTTCCTTTTTTTTTTTTTTTTTGGCTGGCAAACTCTTATTCATCCCTTAATATCCAACTCTTACGTTGCCTTTTCACTTCTGGACTGAGTCTTTTTCCTCCTTTGATCTCCCATAACACATTTTTTTTAGTCCTAGAAAAACACTTTTTCACATTTTATCATTACTTGCTTCTATCTTTCCTTCCATGAAACTGTATGTTCTTTGGGGATAAGAGCAAAGTTTCTTTATAGAGGACCCCCCAGCCTGTCATAGATAGAGCTTGGAGAAATAGCAAGGACTATTAGGAAGAGTTTTGTTACCAGCAAAGGTAGGGTCTTGATCCTGATTCAACACTAATCCACTCTGTGGACTTGGGCAAGTCACTTCATCTGTAAAAGCCAGGCCTGATTTGTAAAATGGGAATAAGAATATGTACTCTGCATGTTGATTATCAGATTAGAGACAACACCACTAAGCAGATAATAAGTGTATCTGGTATAGGAAAGCTCACAGTTTTATTGTGTGAATAATCAAATGGTGTTGCTCTTTGATACTTTCTCTTACATCCTCAGTCTCCTAGGTCTTTTTCATTTTTACTTTTTTGTGAGCTCATTTCTGAGCTGTATATTCTTGGCATGGGTAAGCAGGTTCATTTGTGGGAGGATATGAGAAGTGGAGAAAGAAAAAAGGAAATTGTGAAACTGCCTTTATTTGGACAGTGATGATCTAATTTTAACTTGACAGTTGTTCTGTGATAGACTCCCCAGTCTGGTTAGATACATGAGGCATGATTATCACATGGTGGACTTTTTAGGAAATATGCCAGAATTTGTGCATATACACATCTTTGCAAATTCATGTACACATGCACACATGTTGAGATGAATTTATACCAACTGAGTTAGCCCCTTGTCAGGATGTCACCTTAGACCATCCACTCTTCCCAGTAATTTTATTGCTTAGCATTCTCTTTGAGTTCTCTTTTCAGAACTGTATATTCTTTAGAATCTCCTCAATGATAACAAGTTAACATTAATAATAACACTAATATCATAATCTATAGGTATTGAATCCTTACAGGGAATGAGACAACATATTAAATTACATTTAATATGGATTTACATGAGTTTAATATGTATTTACATGGATTTTCTCCTTCTACTCTCATAACAAGTTGATGGGGTAGTCATCTTCATCCAGTATCATAGATCAGGATAACAAGTCTCTGAGAGGCTAGTGGCTTGTCTACATTCACACTTACTAAGTGTCAGAGTTGAGATGGGACCCAAGGAGCCTGACTTTAGTTCTCATTGGGCCAAACCCTTAGCCAGAATACTCATCTATTGTACAGTTTTAGATGTAATTGGTTTTTGGAAACTAAGCTATGTCTGTCCAATTAGGTGATAGTTGTATTATATTACCTGCACTGAATATTTAAGCTAAATTGAAGTATGCTTTTGATTGATTAACTATTTCATACATTTGTGGATCAAAAACAAATCTAGGAAGACTACCACTTTATTTTTTATTTGTTTTTTTCTGTTTTTTATTATTCTCTACTTTATTATTATTTTTTGTATATTTTTTATTGGAGTTCGATTTGCCAACATACAGCATAACACCCAGTGCTCATCCCATCAAGTGCCCCCCTCAGTGTCTGTCACCCAGTCACCCTATCCCCCCGCCCACCTCCCTTTCCACTACCCCTTGTTTGTTTCCCAGAGTTAGGTGGAAGACTATCACTTTAGATAACTCCAGTTTAAATGTGTCACCTTGCTCTTTTACCATATGCTAATAACTATTTGGAAGTTTAAAAGAATGTGTATGTAAAGGAAAACAATAGACACTATGGCAGATACTGTTTCCTGTGGTTAAAAAAACATCCTCATATAAGAGGAAAGAAGAGAGTGAGGATTAATGTTTGGGCCAGTCACTTTAGAAATACTGTTTCATTGCATCAAGAACTAGTGCCAAAATCATTTTTGTTCTCATGTTCCAGACAGGAAACTTGAGGATTGGTGAAGTTCAAGGTCACTCCAACAGTAAACTAGTTTTCTGGCTCTAAAACCCATGTTCTCTCCACTGGATGATGTATCAGCCCATGGGAGAACAAGGATTTATTCCTTTGTATCTGGGACCGGTTTTCCCCTTTTCTCTGTTCAGCCAGCATGGGGCTTGTCTTTTTTCTTTTTTAATTTATTTATTCATAGAGACACAGCTAGAGAGAGAGGCAGAGACACAGGCAGAGGGAGAAACAGGCACCATGCAGGGAGCCCAACGCGGGACTCAATCCCGGGTCTCCAGGATCATGCCTGGGGCCGCAGGCGGCGCTAAACCACTGCGCCACGGGGGCTGCCCATGGGGCTTGTCTTTATCCAGTATTTGCAGAATTAGGGCAGAAGAAGTCTTATTATGGAGGAGAGAATGTTGTATGAGGATGTGGTTTAATATGGCAGGTTGGTGCCTCAGAATAGAATCAGGCAGTCGACTGGAGTGGGGACTATAAGTGAAAGGGGCTCTGGGAATTGATTTCCTTGGTGCTTGCAATATTTATTTATAATTAAAAAATTACATTATGGGACATGTTGTATTAGATCCCTGGGATCATTCATTCTTCTGAATGTAATGGCTCATTAAAGTTTAACAATGAAATATGAAATCAGGCCTTCTGAAATGACCTTTGATCTTCAGTTTGCTGAAATGTTTTCTGCCTGTTCAAAGCAGTGAGAGGAATACTGTCTATGAGACTTGGATTGGGAGGCTAGAAGCTGCATTGGCTTTTTAATTACCCCCTATGGACACACATGGGTAGCAGAGCAGCCAAGATACCAGGACTCCATCCTGGCTGCTCACACTGGAGAGGTGTTGGTTCCCGCTTCAGTTAGCCTGATCGTATACAGGTTGTACAGGGGGAAAATGCATCTCTGGAGTCAGCCTCGGTTTAAATCTTAGCCTACCAGCCAAGGTAAACAGCAAGGTAACCTTGAGAAGTTCCTTCACTTCTCAAAGCACATCTACTCAAATAGGAATAGGACTGGGCTCTGCTTTGTGGGCAGGGGGGGTTTGTTGTGGAATTTTTGGGAAACATGGAGAGAGTCTGGCTTCTGACAAGTCCCTGGTAGAGGTTGCTGTTATTGTGGTTATTGTGGTCTAGACTGTACAGTGGGTGGAAGGGCATTGCCAAGATCTTGTAGCCCATTGACTATATATAGAGGAGTGTTTCATATAGGTCTATGGATAGATAACTTGTTTTCATAACTGCTGGTAAGCTGAGGATGTTTTTCCTTTTCATTTTTAAATGACTACTTTCATACTATAATTGCAGGCAGTTGAGAGGTTGAGACAAAGAATGTATGGCTTTCAAATCCTAAAATATTTACTACCTGACCATTTATCAGAAGGTTCACTGAGACCTGATTTAGTGCCAAAGAAAGACATGGGCGTGAGTTCCAGCTCTACCGTGTACCTGCTGTGTGATCTGGGGCAAGTTGCTTTTCCTTCCTCTCCTCTCTCCTCTCCTCTCCTCTCCTCTCCTCTCCTCTCCTCTCCTCTCCTCTCCTCTCCTCTCTTCACTCTTTTGTTCTTTCATTCTCTCTCTCTCTCTCTCTTTCTCTCTCTCTTACTTTTCCTCTCTTAACCTCAATTTTCTCATGGGTAAACTGGGGGCATAGGGAAATTAGATCAGGTCAGTTGTATAAAGATTTGGGCATGGTGTCTGGAACATCATAAGAGCACAACAAACAGCTGCCCTGATAACCCTATTCAGAGAATAATGTGACACTGTGTTGGCTGAAATTGGTCAGGGTTGGCTTCTTAGAGGAGGTAGAGCTTGATTTAAGCCACTGGGTTGTGGAAAATGTATAGAATCTGGATAAGCAGACACCAAGTAAAAAAGGGAAGGTCATAATAAACACCCCACATGTGAGTAAATACTAAGCCAGTGTAGTTGGAATGACTACAGAGAGAGAGGTAGTTCTTGGTAGGTCTTGAGGTCTGGGCTCAGGAATCCAACGTGAATGAATGAATGAGAGGGTATAGACAAGATGCCAACTAGATGTCTGCTCACACTTCAGACCAAGTCATAGCCCAGGGCTCAGTCCATCCATGTGAGCTCACTCATTGCCACAGAACCAGGCTAAAGGTCAGATGAACTTTACCCCCAGGCAGCCTTACCCCAGGCCCTGGTACATACCTGTATTTTTGTTTTCTGATACTGTTTGTTATGTACTCTGGGAGCTCAGGGGTAATGTTAAAATTAGTATAGGAAAATTATATTTGAGAAGTTAGATCTGTTCTTTCAAAGAATAACCTTCAGAGAATTCCAAATGTGACTATTTGTGATTTTGGGGTTCCCTGCTGCTTTGAATTTCTCATGCCCCCATTAAAAATAATCTGTGGCTGATTGTACAAAGCAGCCATTGTCTTTCACATCCAGCGTGGATTTGATTCTTTGAGAGGTAGGAAACAGCAGGAGCTAATGGCTTTGGTTTTCCAGCCCTGCTGACTGTGCTGGGTTGCAAGTCTGTCTGATTCACCAGGCTTCTGTGTACAGCCTCACTAATTGGGTGTAATCAAGACACTCCTGAGGAATTTCAGAGGCTGCATTGTCCTGTCCAGTCTGATTCATCTCCCCATGGAAAGTATATTGCTGGAACAGACAGAACAATTTTGGAGCCTTCTTAGCTATGTGGCATGGTCCCAAAGGTTTTTTTGTTTATCTGGGAGTGAAAGAGGACCCAGACTACCCTGAGATTGGGACACAGAGGCATGGAAATATAAAATGCGGTGTTTCCCTACGTGGTAGAAAATTTATTGGGATGGTCATTTGACTGTCTGGGCTGCAGGTTTAGATTTCTGTATGTTGAAAAATGGAATAATTTCTTCTTCTTCCTAGAATTATATATACACAACTCCTATTTATGCTAACAAACCACGGGGACTCTTTAATCATTCAGCAAATACATCTGACATGCTATAGAACAATATTTTCTTCCCTTTACAGTAATTTGTGATTTTTAAAGAAAGGATCATTTTGGGAATCTAGTCCATTTGTACATACTTGGCTTTCGTATGTTTAAGGGGTGAGTGTTTATATAAGGAAATAAACTCTTTCTAGATCTTGGCATTTGATAATGCTTCTGGGTCTATTTGTTTCAATCTTGCATATTGTTTTGTTTATCTTATTTTTCTAAACTGAACGTTTATTTGCTAACTCAACTATATAGGTGCTGGAGGCTGCTCTGGGTAGGCCTGTATTAATTGCAGAAGTAAATTAGCCTTCAGCGAATTCAAAGTAGGAGCTCTTAATTTGGGGGGAATGTGTTAATTGTTGAATAAATAACTCTTGTAGAAATAAAGCCTGCTATGTCTTTGAAATAAATTTAGATTCAAAAAGCATTTCTTGAACACTCATCACGTTTGGATCTTAGGCATAGGTTGGGAAAGATAGGATGATGAGGAACTCATGAAGTCCCAGCTCTGGTGGCATGTAGGTTTATCTTTGGAGAGTTAGGACAAATACATACAAAATAATAGAGAATTTTATATTGACAGATATTAGGGAATCTCAAACTTGACACTATTGACACCTTAAGCTGGATAATTCTTTGTTGTGGGGGCTGTCCTGTGCATTGTAAGGATTTAGCAGCATCCCTGGTCTGTACCTCCTAGATGTCAGCAACATCCTTTCCCTAGTCATGACAATCAAAAATGTCTTCAGACATTTGTCTATACCCTTTGTCCATACCTCCAAGGGAGGGCAAAGTCACCCCTGGTTGAGAACTGCCGATGTGGATTATAATCCAAGTACAGAGCAACGTGACATGGACCACTGATGCCCAGCTGAGGAGCCATAATGGGGAGGGCTGTGAGGCTCTGCAAATGGTTGCCAATCCAAATTATCTTTGGAGAGAATAAGTATTTGCACATGTATGTACTGTGTTCTGCAAATATTTGTAGATTCTATTGTGGGAAAAAATTACAAATATATTTAAAACTGTTACTGAACTCGGGGATCCCTGGGTGGCTCAGTGGTTTAGCGCCTGCCTTTGGCCCAGGGCGCGATCCTGGAGTCCCGGGATCGAGTCCCACATTGGGCTCCCGGCATGGATCCTGCTTCTCCCTCCTCCTGTGTCTCTGCCTCTCTCTCTCTCTCTCTCTCCCTGTCTATCATAAATAAATAAATAAATAAATAAATAAATAAATAAATAAATAAATAAATAAATAAATCTTAAAAAAAATCCAAAAAACTATTACTGAACTCAAAGTAGCTTTTGGTATTTTGTATTTTCTCACTCAGAAGATAATAAAAATGCAGCTGGTGATGTATAAGTGCCTAGTCTGGCTTTGAGTGTGGGCTCTGGAATCAGACTTCCCAATACCTGCCACTTAATTAGTTGTCTGACTTGGGCCAAGTGTCTTAGCTTCTCTATGTCTCAATTTTCCCATCTGTACAAAAGGAATAATATTTGCACTTAGTATCATTGGGAGGATTAAATGAGATATTCCATATATGGTTCCAGTATAATAAGTAACCATTTAGGAAATGGTAGCTATTATTTATTTTAGGACATATATAGTATTTTGACTCTGAAATTTTGGAAACTGTTAGTTTAGATTTTAAGTGCTATGAGACCAGAATGGGAGGGGGGAAGAGGATGACCTCTCTGGGAACTTTTCATGAAAGAAATTGAGAGGGATAGAGGGAATTGTATTTGAATTGAGAGGGATAGAGGGAATTGTATTTGAATACCACTCAGTAGCTAGTTGCTTAGGCCATGGGGCCTTATGGGGGTAAAAAAGTGGGTCCAAGAGTTTCCAACTTTTGGAGACCAAATGAAAATGAGTGTGGTGGATAGACTCTAAGGTGGCCCTCATGTTCTCCACTTCCTGGATCTATGCCTTTGTGTGATCCTCTGAATAAGGTAGGAATCTGTGACTTGCTTCTAACCAATAAAATACAACAGGGTGATGGTATGATGTGATTATGTTATATAAGATTGTAATGCCTGTATTGTGAGGAGATGCTTATTTTTGGTAGCTTTGAAAAACACTGTTATGTTGTCAGATGCCTATGGAAAGGGTTATGTAGCAGGGAGCTGCCAGTAAGAAACTGAGGCCCTCAATCTAGTAGTCTGCAATGAACTGAATGCTGACAGTAGACATCTGAACTAAGAAATGGAGCCTTCCCCCAGTTGAGCTTCAGATGAGCACCTAGCCCTGGCTGACACACTGATTGCAGTTGCACTCTTGCAGAAGAGCCAGTTTAGTTAAACTTGGATTCCTGACCTACAGAAATTATGAGCTAAATATGTGTTGCTCAAAGCTACTAAATTTGTGCTAATATTGTTATGTAATAGATAACTAATATAGTGAGTATGATATAGAGATGGATGACTAGGAAGTCTTCACCAGACAAGGACCCTTTAAACTCAATATGTCCAAGTCTGAACTTGTTACCTTCCCCCAAATGTATCCTGTGTCCCTTTCTTAGGGAATTTTTTTTAGCCTCCCAATCCCAGCATAACCGGACTACACACTTGATCCCCTTTTTCCTTATTGTAACCCTATTCAAAGTTCCTTCTTTTTCATTCTTCCCAGCCCTGTGCTAGTTTAGGTTTCAGTATTTCTAGCCTGAACAATTGTAATAGTTTTTTTGACTTACCTCCTTGCCTCCAGTCTACTTCTCTTTCCAATTTCTTATCCACATTGTTTCCAGATTTTTGTTTTTTTAATGCCAGTCTGGACATGTGAGCCCCTTGATAATGGGATACTGAATGGCTTTGCCTTCCCTTCAGGATAGAATATAAAGCTCTTGCCATGGCAGGCAAAAATCTATCCCTGATAACCTGTCTGACCCTCCTTCCATTTCTTTCCTTGGCTGTCCCTCACTTTAAGACTCAGATGTCACCTCTGAGAAGACTCCTTAACTCTTCCTCCTGAATCATCCTGAATCTTCTAGACTGAGTTCCTAGAATCCTTGGGACATACTTCATCATGGGTAGTATTAATTGTTACTTGAAATTTTCTAGCAGACTGTGAGCTTCTTAAAGGGCAGGGGCTATGTCTGGTTCCCCGCAATGTCTCCAGCTTTTGTTAATGAGCCAGGCTCATAGTAGGGGCTAGGTAAGTGTTCCTTCCATGCATGGATGCATGCCTGAATGAATGAATACACATGCCAGGGCTACATCAGTGCACTAGTTCTCCAGGCACCCTGCCACCAACTCTAACCTCCTCAAAATAGTTCTCCTGCATTTCTGGGTGTGAGCCTTCTTCCTCTTCACATCTGTCACTTCAAGTGTGATGCTGCAGAATTTGGAAGAAAACACGTGATGAGCTGCCTAGTTTTCTGGGTTGTTAGTTTTTCTCTCTTTCTCTCTCTGTCTTTTCCTTTCTTCCCTTTCTTTCAAGTGATCATGTCCTGCAGCATTGTCACAGGCAAACTTTTTAGGGGTATGGTCTATAAATGGAATTCTGTTGCAGAGTGCTATTTCTTTTACTGATCTTCCTGCAAGTTATGTTATCTCAAATATTAAAATAAAGAAAAAGGAATAGTACAAGATGTCTGTTATTTTCCATCCCCTAGTAGTTCTGCTTTATCTTTCATTCTA
Source organism: Vulpes vulpes (assembly GCF_048418805.1). Taxonomy (NCBI): domain Eukaryota; kingdom Metazoa; phylum Chordata; class Mammalia; order Carnivora; family Canidae; genus Vulpes; species Vulpes vulpes. Next base: position 87,064,252 of record NC_132788.1, read on the forward strand.
GTATTCTGTCTGTTGTTTTGACAAGGGCAGTTATTTGGCCTGTCAACTCCTGTTTTTTTATTTTTTATTTTATTTTTATTTTTTATCTTTCACCAGGAAAGCTTTTTCTTTCCTTTTAGAATGAATGGTTTAAAGAATTGCTTGGTTTCTTTAATAGTTCAATGGGGATATCAATATTATATTACAGGGTTGTTCTGTGGAAACAATCATACCCTCATTCATTAGATATTGAGCGCACAGGCCATGTTCCAGACGCTGTGCTAGAGAGATGAGGTCTCTGCCCCTTGCAGCTGTGGTGGCTGCAGAGTGCAGAGAGCCTGGGACATCATTGAAGAGTATTATTCTGTTTCTTTTCTCCCCTTGCCTCTAATTCTTCTCCTCTCCAGGGCAGGCTTTTGAACTAGGTGGAGCTGAAATTCAGTTCAGCTATGTCCTTTCCTAGCTAGGTGATTTTGGGCTTGAGCTTTCTAAGCCTCTGTAGCTTCATCTGTAAATGGATGTAATACCTACTTCACAGGGTTGCTTAGGGGGTTGAGTGAGAAAAAACAAGTGAAATAGGTGGCATTGAGCCTGCATGCCTAAGTCTACAATAAATGTCAGATGCTACTCTGACAGTTATGAGATTCATGATATTTTTGTGTCTCTGGGCTATTTCAAATTGGTTACTTCCTGTTGATCCCAGTGTATTTCTTGCTTCTGTACTCTCCTTTTTGACATTCTCCTCCAGCCTTTCAAGAGGTAGCACTGTCTCTTTAAGACCCACTTTGAGCAAGGGGCTATGCACTCCTCTGTTTCTTTAACACATCTCCCTTTATTTTTTGTATGTGGTGTCTCTACCATGTGTTCTGGCATTTCACAATATATATGTCCTTTTCTTTCCAAAGTGCCTTTGATTTGTCTTCATATTGAAATTTCCATGAGTCTGATCTGTGAACTTTGAATTTACACAGGCTAGTTAGAATTTTGTGTCAAGTAAAAGTTAATGGACTGAAGAAATAATGGGTCTCCAAGGAGTCTTTAGGGCATGGCCTTTGTGCCAA